>NW_028168668.1:0-141000 GCF_964237585.1 Gallinula chloropus
AATGCATTGTGGTGTGTCAGAATGGATTGTGACGTCACACTTTGGATTGTGACGTCACAGAATGCATTGTGACTTCACAGAATGTATTGTGGGGTGTCAGAATGGATTGTGACGTCACACTTGGGATTATGACGTCACACTTTGGATTGTGTCGTCACAGAACGCATTGTGAAGTCACAGAATGTATTGTGGGGTGTCAGACTGGATTGTGACGTCACAGAAGGGATTGTGACGTCAAAGAATGCATTGTGGTGTGTCAGAATGGATTGTGACGTCACAGAATGCATTGTGACGTCACAGAATGGATTGTGACGTCACAGAATGCATTGTGACGCGTTTGGATTGTGACGTCACACTTTGGATTGTGACCTCACAGAATGCATTGTGACGTCACAGAATGTATTGTGGGGTGTCAGAGTGGATTGTGACGTCACATAATGCATTGTGACGTCACAGAAGGGATTGTGACGTCACAGAATGCATTGTGACATCACAGAATGGATTCTGATGCGAGGGGATTGTGACGTCACACTTTGGATTGTGACGTCACAGAATGGATTGTGACGTCACAGAATGAATTTTGACGTCACAGAATGGATTGTGACGTGAGGGGATTGTGACGTCACACTTTGGATTGTGACGTCAGAGAATGGATTGTGACGTTACAGAAGGGATTGTGACATCATCGAATGGATTGTGACGCGAGGGGTTTGTGATGTCACACTTTGGATTGTGATGTCACAGAATGTATTGTGACGTCGCAGAATGGATTGGTGTGTCTCAGACTGGATTGTCACGTCACAGAATCCATTGTGACGTCATAGCATGGATTGTGACGTCACAGAATGGATTGTGACGTCACAGAATGGATTTTGACGCGCGGGGATTGTGACGTCACACCTTGGGTTGTGACGTCACAGAATGCATTGTGACGTCACAGAATGGATTGTGGGGTGTCAGACTGGATTGTGACGTCACAGAATGCATTGTGACGTCACAGAAGGGATTGTGATGTCACAGAAGGGATTGTGACATCATCGAATGTATTGTGATGTGAGGGGTTTGTGATGTCACACTTTGGATTGTGATGTCAGAGAATGTATTGTGACGTCACAGAATGCATTGGTGGGTGTCAGACTGGATTGTGACGTCACAGAATGCATTGTGACGTCACAGAATGCATTGTGACGTCACAGAATGCATTGTGGTTTGTCAGAATGGATTGTGACGTCACAGAATGTATTGTGACTTCACAGAATGGATTGTGACGTCACAGAATGGATTGAGACATCATCGGATGGATTGTGACGCGAGGGGATTGTGACGTCACACTTTGGATTGTGACGTCACAGAATGCATTGTGACGTCACAGAATGGATTTTGGGGTGTCAGGCTGGATTGTGACGTCACAGAATGCATTGTGACGTCATAGAATGGATTGTGATGTCTCAGAACGGATTGAGACATTACAGAATGGATTGTGATGCGATCTGATTGTGACGTCACACTTTGGATTGTGACGTCACAGAATGGATTGTGACGTCAGAGAATGGGTTGTGACGCGAGGGGATTGTGACTTCACACTTTGGATTGTGACGTCATAGAATGTATTCTGACGTCACAGAATGAATTTTGATGTCACAGAATGGATTGTGACGTCACAGAAGGGATTGTGACATCATCGAATGGATTGTGACGCGAGGGGATTGTGACGTCAAACTTTGGATTGTGACGTCGGAGAATGGATTGTGACGTCACAGAACGCATTGGTGGGTGTCAGACTGGATTGTGAAGTTACAGAATGGATTGTGACGTCACAGAATGGATTGTGACGTCACAGAATGGATTTTGACGTGAGGGGATTGTGACGTCACACTTTGGATTGTGACCTCACAGAATGCATTGTGACGTCACAGAATGCATTGGTGGGTGTCAGACTGGGTTGTGACGTCACAGAATGCATTGTGACGTCACAGAATGTATTGTGACGTCACAGAAGGGATTGTGACATCATCGAATGTATTGTGATGTGAGGGGTTTGTGATGTCACACTTTGGATTGTGACGTCAGAGAATGTATTGTGACGTCACAGAATGCATTGGTGGGTGTCAGACTGGATTGTGACGTCACAGAATGCATTGTGACGTCACAGAATGCATTGTGACGTCTCAGAATGGATTGTGACGTCACAGAATGGATTGTGGCGCGAGGGAATTGTGACGTCACACTTTGGATTGTGACGTCACAGAATGCATTGTGACGTCACAGAATGGATTGTGGGGTGTCAGATTGGATTGTGACGTCACAGAATTCATTGTGATGTCACAGAATGTATTGTGATGTCACAGAAGGAATTGTGACATCATCGAATGGATTGTGACGCGAGGGGATTGTGACGTCACACTTTGGATTGTGACGTCACAGAATGCATTGTGACGTCACAGAATGGATTGTGGGGTGTCAGAATGGATTCTGACGTCACAGAATGCATTGTGACGTCACACTTTGGATTGTGACGTCACAGAATGTATTGTGACGTCGCAGAATGGATTGGTGGGTCTCAGACTGGATTGTCACGTCACAGAATCCATTGTGACGTCATAGCATGGATTGTGACGTCGGAGAATGGATTGTGACGTCACAGAACGCATTGGTGGGTGTCAGACTGGATTGTGAAGTTACAGAATGGATTGTGACGTCACAGAATGGATTGTGACGTCACAGAATGGATTTTGACGTGAGGGGATTGTGACGTCACACTTGGGATTGTGACCTCACAGAATGCATTGTGACGTCACAGAATGCATTGGTGGGTGTCAGACTGGGTTGTGACGTCACAGAATGCATTGTGACGTCACAGAATGCATTGTGACGTCACAGAATGGATTGTGGGGTGTCAGGCTGGATTGTGACGTCACAGAATGCATTGTGACGTCATAGAATGGATTGTGATGTCTCAGAACGGATTGAGACATTACAGAATGGATTGTGATGCGATCTGATTGTGACGTCACACTTTGGATTGTGTCATCACAGATTGGATTGTGACGTCAGAGAATGGGTTGTGACGCGAGGGGATTGTGACTTCACACTTTGGATTGTGACGTCATAGAATGTATTCTGACGTCACAGAATGAATTTTGATGTCACAGAATGGATTGTGACGTCACAGAAGGGATTGTGACATCATCGAATGGATTGTGACGCGAGGGGATTGTGACGTCAAACTTTGGATTGTGACGTCGGAGAATGGATTGTGACGTCACAGAACGCATTGGTGGGTGTCAGACTGGATTGTGACGTCACAGAATGGATTGTGACGTCACAGAATGGATTTTGACGTCACAGAATGGATTTTGACGTGAGGGGATTGTGACGTCACACTTTGGATTGTGACCTCACAGAATGCATTGTGACGTCACAGAATGCATTGGTGGGTGTCAGACTGGGTTGTGACGTCACAGAATGCATTGTGACGTCACAGAATGTATTGTGACGTCACAGAAGGGATTGTGACATCATCGAATGTATTGTGATGTGAGGGGTTTGTGATGTCACACTTTGGATTGTGACGTCAGAGAATGTATTGTGACGTCACAGAATGCATTGGTGGGTGTCAGACTGGATTGTGACGTCACAGAATGCATTGTGACGTCACAGAATGCATTGTGACGTCTCAGAATGGATTGTGACGTCACAGAATGGATTGTGGCGCGAGGGAATTGTGACGTCACACTTTGGATTGTGACGTCACAGAATGCATTGTGACGTCACAGAATGGATTGTGGGGTGTCAGATTGGATTGTGACGTCACAGAATTCATTGTGATGTCACAGAATGTATTGTGATGTCACAGAAGGAATTGTGACATCATCGAATGGATTGTGACGCGAGGGGATTGTGACGTCACACTTTGGATTGTGACGTCACAGAATGCATTGTGACGTCACAGAATGGATTGTGGGGTGTCAGAATGGATTCTGACGTCACAGAATGCATTGTGACGTCACACTTTGGATTGTGACGTCACAGAATGCATTGTGACGTCACAGAATGCATTGTGACGTCACACTTTGGATTGTGACGTCACAGAATGTATTGTGACGTCACAGAATGCATTGTGACGTCACAGAATGGATTGTGGGGTGTCAGACTGGATTGTGACGTCACAGAATGCATCGTGACGTCACAGAATGGATTGTGACGTCACAGAATGGATTGTGACTTCACAGAATGGATTGTGGGGTGTTAGACTGGATTGTGACGTCACAGAATGCATTGTGACGTCACAGAATGCATTGTGGTGTGTCAGAATGGATTGTGACGTCACAGAATGCGTTGTGACGTCACAGTTTGGATTGTGACGTCACAGAATCCATTGTGACGTCATAGCATGGATTGTGACGTCACAGAATGCATTGTGACGTCACAGAATGGATTGTGGGGTGTCAGACTGGATTGTGACGTCACAGAATGCATTGTGACGTCACAGAATGCATTGTGGTGTGTCAGAATGGATTGTGATGTCACAGAATGCATTGTGACGTCACACTTTGGATTGTGACGTCTCAGAATGGATAGTGACGTTACAGAAGGGATTGTGACATCATCGAATGGATTGTGACGCGAGGGGTTTGTGATGTCACACTTTGGATTGTGATGTCACAGAATGTATTGTGACGTCGCAGAATGGATTGGTGGGTCTCAGACTGGATTGTCACGTCACAGAATCCATTGTGACGTCATAGCATGGATTGTGACGTCGGAGAATGGATTGTGACGTCACAGAACGCATTGGTGGGTGTCAGACTGGATTGTGAAGTTACAGAATGGATTGTGACGTCACAGAATGGATTGTGACGTCACAGAATGGATTTTGACGTGAGGGGATTGTGACGTCACACTTGGGATTGTGACCTCACAGAATGCATTGTGACGTCACAGAATGCATTGGTGGGTGTCAGACTGGGTTGTGACGTCACAGAATGCATTGTGACGTCACAGAATGCATTGTGACGTCACAGAATGGATTGTGGGGTGTCAGACTGGATTGTTACGTCACAGAATGGTTTGTGACGTCACAGAATGGATTGTGGGGTGTCAGAATGGATTGTGACGTCAAAGAATGCATTGTGACGTCACACTTTGGATTGTGACGTCACAGAATGCATTGTGACGTCACAGAATGGATTGTGACGTCACACTTTGGATTGTGACGTCACAGAATGTATTGTGACGTCACAGAAGGGATTGTGACGTCACAGAATGGATTGTGACGTCACAGAAGGGATTGTGACGCGAGCGGATTGTGACGTCACACTTTGGATTGTGACCTCACAGAATGCATTGTGACGTCACAGAATGGATTGTGGGGTGTTAGACTGGATTGTGACGTCACAGAATGCATTGTGACGTCACAGAATGGATTGTGGGGTATTAGACTTGATTGTGACGTCACAGAATGCATTGTGACGTCACAGAATGCATTGTGACGTCACAGAATGCATTGTGGTTTGTCAGAATGGATTGTGACGTCACAGAATGTATTGTGACTTCACAGAATGGATTGTGACGTCACAGAATGGATTGAGACATCATCGGATGGATTGTGACGCGAGGGGATTGTGACGTCACACTTTGGATTGTGACGTCACAGAATGCATTGTGACGTCACAGAATGGATTTTGGGGTGTCAGGCTGGATTGTGACGTCACAGAATGCATTGTGACGTCATAGAATGGATTGTGATGTCTCAGAACGGATTGAGACATTACAGAATGGATTGTGATGCGATCTGATTGTGACGTCACACTTTGGATTGTGACGTCACAGAATGGATTGTGACGTCAGAGAATGGGTTGTGACGCGAGGGGATTGTGACTTCACACTTTGGATTGTGACGTCATAGAATGTATTCTGACGTCACAGAATGAATTTTGATGTCACAGAATGGATTGTGACGTCACAGAAGGGATTGTGACATCATCGAATGGATTGTGACGCGAGGGGATTGTGACGTCAAACTTTGGATTGTGACGTCGGAGAATGGATTGTGACGTCACAGAACGCATTGGTGGGTGTCAGACTGGATTGTGAAGTTACAGAATGGATTGTGACGTCACAGAATGGATTGTGACGTCACAGAATGGATTTTGACGTGAGGGGATTGTGACGTCACACTTTGGATTGTGACCTCACAGAATGCATTGTGACGTCACAGAATGCATTGGTGGGTGTCAGACTGGGTTGTGACGTCACAGAATGCATTGTGACGTCACAGAATGTATTGTGACGTCACAGAAGGGATTGTGACATCATCGAATGTATTGTGATGTGAGGGGTTTGTGATGTCACACTTTGGATTGTGACGTCAGAGAATGTATTGTGACGTCACAGAATGCATTGGTGGGTGTCAGACTGGATTGTGACGTCACAGAATGCATTGTGACGTCACAGAATGCATTGTGACGTCTCAGAATGGATTGTGACGTCACAGAATGGATTGTGGCGCGAGGGAATTGTGACGTCACACTTTGGATTGTGACGTCACAGAATGCATTGTGACGTCACAGAATGGATTGTGGGGTGTCAGATTGGATTGTGACGTCACAGAATTCATTGTGATGTCACAGAATGTATTGTGATGTCACAGAAGGAATTGTGACATCATCGAATGGATTGTGACGCGAGGGGATTGTGACGTCACACTTTGGATTGTGACGTCACAGAATGCATTGTGACGTCACAGAATGGATTGTGGGGTGTCAGAATGGATTCTGACGTCACAGAATGCATTGTGACGTCACACTTTGGATTGTGACGTCACAGAATGTATTGTGACGTCGCAGAATGGATTGGTGGGTCTCAGACTGGATTGTCACGTCACAGAATCCATTGTGACGTCATAGCATGGATTGTGACGTCGGAGAATGGATTGTGACGTCACAGAACGCATTGGTGGGTGTCAGACTGGATTGTGAAGTTACAGAATGGATTGTGACGTCACAGAATGGATTGTGACGTCACAGAATGGATTTTGACGTGAGGGGATTGTGACGTCACACTTGGGATTGTGACCTCACAGAATGCATTGTGACGTCACAGAATGCATTGGTGGGTGTCAGACTGGGTTGTGACGTCACAGAATGCATTGTGACGTCACAGAATGCATTGTGACGTCACAGAATGGATTGTGGGGTGTCAGGCTGGATTGTGACGTCACAGAATGCATTGTGACGTCATAGAATGGATTGTGATGTCTCAGAACGGATTGAGACATTACAGAATGGATTGTGATGCGATCTGATTGTGACGTCACACTTTGGATTGTGACGTCACAGAATGGATTGTGACGTCAGAGAATGGGTTGTGACGCGAGGGGATTGTGACTTCACACTTTGGATTGTGACGTCATAGAATGTATTCTGACGTCACAGAATGAATTTTGATGTCACAGAATGGATTGTGACGTCACAGAAGGGATTGTGACATCATCGAATGGATTGTGACGCGAGGGGATTGTGACGTCAAACTTTGGATTGTGACGTCGGAGAATGGATTGTGACGTCACAGAACGCATTGGTGGGTGTCAGACTGGATTGTGACGTCACAGAATGGATTGTGACGTCACAGAATGGATTTTGACGTCACAGAATGGATTTTGACGTGAGGGGATTGTGACGTCACACTTTGGATTGTGACCTCACAGAATGCATTCTGACGTCACAGAATGCATTGGTGGGTGTCAGACTGGGTTGTGACGTCACAGAATGCATTGTGACGTCACAGAATGTATTGTGACGTCACAGAAGGGATTGTGACATCATCGAATGTATTGTGATGTGAGGGGTTTGTGATGTCACACTTTGGATTGTGACGTCAGAGAATGTATTGTGACGTCACAGAATGCATTGGTGGGTGTCAGACTGGATTGTGACGTCACAGAATGCATTGTGACGTCACAGAATGCATTGTGACGTCTCAGAATGGATTGTGACGTCACAGAATGGATTGTGGCGCGAGGGAATTGTGACGTCACACTTTGGATTGTGACGTCACAGAATGCATTGTGACGTCACAGAATGGATTGTGGGGTGTCAGATTGGATTGTGACGTCACAGAATTCATTGTGATGTCACAGAATGTATTGTGATGTCACAGAAGGAATTGTGACATCATCGAATGGATTGTGACGCGAGGGGATTGTGACGTCACACTTTGGATTGTGACGTCACAGAATGCATTGTGACGTCACAGAATGGATTGTGGGGTGTCAGAATGGATTCTGACGTCACAGAATGCATTGTGACGTCACACTTTGGATTGTGACGTCACAGAATGCATTGTGACGTCACAGAATGCATTGTGACGTCACACTTTGGATTGTGACGTCACAGAATGTATTGTGACGTCACAGAATGCATTGTGACGTCACAGAATGGATTGTGGGGTGTCAGACTGGATTGTGACGTCACAGAATGCATCGTGACGTCACAGAATGGATTGTGACGTCACAGAATGGATTGTGACTTCACAGAATGGATTGTGGGGTGTTAGACTGGATTGTGACGTCACAGAATGCATTGTGACGTCACAGAATGCATTGTGGTGTGTCAGAATGGATTGTGACGTCACAGAATGCGTTGTGACGTCACAGTTTGGATTGTGACGTCACAGAATGCATTGTGACGTCACAGAATGGATTGTGATGTCACAGAAGGGGTTGTGACATCTAAAAATGGATTGTGATGCGAGGGGATTGTGACGTCACACTTTGGATTGTGACGTCACAGAATGCATTGTGACGTCACAGAATGGATTGTGGGGTATCAGACTGGATTGTGACGTCACACTTTGGATTGTGACGTCACAGAATGCATTGTGACGTCACAGAATGGATTGTGGGGTGTCAGAATGGATTGTGACGTCAAAGAATGCATTGTGACGTCACACTTTGGATTGTGACGTCACAGAATGCATTGTGACGTCACAGAATGGATTGTGACGTCACACTTTGGATTGTGACGTCACAGAATGTATTGTGACGTCACAGAAGGGATTGTGACGTCACAGAATGGATTGTGACGTCACAGAAGGGATTGTGACGCGAGCGGATTGTGACGTCACACTTTGGATTGTGACCTCACAGAATGCATTGTGACGTCACAGAATGGATTGTGGGGTGTCAGACTGGATTGTGACGTCACAGAATGCATTGTGACGTCATAGAATGGATTGTGATGTCACAGAAGGGGTTGTGACATCTAAAAATGGATTGTGATGCGAGGGGATTGTGACGTCACACTTTGGATTGTGACGTCACAGAATGCATTGTGACGTCACAGAATGGATTGTGGGGTATCAGACTGGATTGTGACGTCACACTTTGGATTGTGACGTCACAGAATGCATTGTGACGTCACAGAATGGATTGTGGGGTGTCAGAATGGATTGTGACGTCAAAGAATGCATTGTGACGTCACACTTTGGATTGTGACGTCACAGAATGCATTGTGACGTCACAGAATGGATTGTGACGTCACACTTTGGATTGTGACGTCACAGAATGTATTGTGACGTCACAGAAGGGATTGTGACGTCACAGAATGGATTGTGACGTCACAGAAGGGATTGTGACGCGAGCGGATTGTGACGTCACACTTTGGATTGTGACCTCACAGAATGCATTGTGACGTCACAGAATGGATTGTGGGGTGTTAGACTGGATTGTGACGTCACAGAATGCATTGTGACGTCACAGAATGGATTGTGGGGTATTAGACTTGATTGTGACGTCACAGAATGCATTGTGACGTCACAGAATGCATTGTGACGTCACAGAATGCATTGTGGTTTGTCAGAATGGATTGTGACGTCACAGAATGTATTGTGACTTCACAGAATGGATTGTGACGTCACAGAATGGATTGAGACATCATCGGATGGATTGTGACGCGAGGGGATTGTGACGTCACACTTTGGATTGTGACGTCACAGAATGCATTGTGACGTCACAGAATGGATTTTGGGGTGTCAGGCTGGATTGTGACGTCACAGAATGCATTGTGACGTCATAGAATGGATTGTGATGTCTCAGAACGGATTGAGACATTACAGAATGGATTGTGATGCGATCTGATTGTGACGTCACACTTTGGATTGTGACGTCACAGAATGGATTGTGACGTCAGAGAATGGGTTGTGACGCGAGGGGATTGTGACTTCACACTTTGGATTGTGACGTCATAGAATGTATTCTGACGTCACAGAATGAATTTTGATGTCACAGAATGGATTGTGACGTCACAGAAGGGATTGTGACATCATCGAATGGATTGTGACGCGAGGGGATTGTGACGTCAAACTTTGGATTGTGACGTCGGAGAATGGATTGTGACGTCACAGAACGCATTGGTGGGTGTCAGACTGGATTGTGAAGTTACAGAATGGATTGTGACGTCACAGAATGGATTGTGACGTCACAGAATGGATTTTGACGTGAGGGGATTGTGACGTCACACTTTGGATTGTGACCTCACAGAATGCATTGTGACGTCACAGAATGCATTGGTGGGTGTCAGACTGGGTTGTGACGTCACAGAATGCATTGTGACGTCACAGAATGTATTGTGACGTCACAGAAGGGATTGTGACATCATCGAATGTATTGTGATGTGAGGGGTTTGTGATGTCACACTTTGGATTGTGACGTCAGAGAATGTATTGTGACGTCACAGAATGCATTGGTGGGTGTCAGACTGGATTGTGACGTCACAGAATGCATTGTGACGTCACAGAATGCATTGTGACGTCTCAGAATGGATTGTGACGTCACAGAATGGATTGTGGCGCGAGGGAATTGTGACGTCACACTTTGGATTGTGACGTCACAGAATGCATTGTGACGTCACAGAATGGATTGTGGGGTGTCAGATTGGATTGTGACGTCACAGAATTCATTGTGATGTCACAGAATGTATTGTGATGTCACAGAAGGAATTGTGACATCATCGAATGGATTGTGACGCGAGGGGATTGTGACGTCACACTTTGGATTGTGACGTCACAGAATGCATTGTGACGTCACAGAATGGATTGTGGGGTGTCAGAATGGATTCTGACGTCACAGAATGCATTGTGACGTCACACTTTGGATTGTGACGTCACAGAATGTATTGTGACGTCGCAGAATGGATTGGTGGGTCTCAGACTGGATTGTCACGTCACAGAATCCATTGTGACGTCATAGCATGGATTGTGACGTCGGAGAATGGATTGTGACGTCACAGAACGCATTGGTGGGTGTCAGACTGGATTGTGAAGTTACAGAATGGATTGTGACGTCACAGAATGGATTGTGACGTCACAGAATGGATTTTGACGTGAGGGGATTGTGACGTCACACTTGGGATTGTGACCTCACAGAATGCATTGTGACGTCACAGAATGCATTGGTGGGTGTCAGACTGGGTTGTGACGTCACAGAATGCATTGTGACGTCACAGAATGCATTGTGACGTCACAGAATGGATTGTGGGGTGTCAGGCTGGATTGTGACGTCACAGAATGCATTGTGACGTCATAGAATGGATTGTGATGTCTCAGAACGGATTGAGACATTACAGAATGGATTGTGATGCGATCTGATTGTGACGTCACACTTTGGATTGTGACGTCACAGAATGGATTGTGACGTCAGAGAATGGGTTGTGACGCGAGGGGATTGTGACTTCACACTTTGGATTGTGACGTCATAGAATGTATTCTGACGTCACAGAATGAATTTTGATGTCACAGAATGGATTGTGACGTCACAGAAGGGATTGTGACATCATCGAATGGATTGTGACGCGAGGGGATTGTGACGTCAAACTTTGGATTGTGACGTCGGAGAATGGATTGTGACGTCACAGAACGCATTGGTGGGTGTCAGACTGGATTGTGACGTCACAGAATGGATTGTGACGTCACAGAATGGATTTTGACGTCACAGAATGGATTTTGACGTGAGGGGATTGTGACGTCACACTTTGGATTGTGACCTCACAGAATGCATTGTGACGTCACAGAATGCATTGGTGGGTGTCAGACTGGGTTGTGACGTCACAGAATGCATTGTGACGTCACAGAATGTATTGTGACGTCACAGAAGGGATTGTGACATCATCGAATGTATTGTGATGTGAGGGGTTTGTGATGTCACACTTTGGATTGTGACGTCAGAGAATGTATTGTGACGTCACAGAATGCATTGGTGGGTGTCAGACTGGATTGTGACGTCACAGAATGCATTGTGACGTCACAGAATGCATTGTGACGTCTCAGAATGGATTGTGACGTCACAGAATGGATTGTGGCGCGAGGGAATTGTGACGTCACACTTTGGATTGTGACGTCACAGAATGCATTGTGACGTCACAGAATGGATTGTGGGGTGTCAGATTGGATTGTGACGTCACAGAATTCATTGTGATGTCACAGAATGTATTGTGATGTCACAGAAGGAATTGTGACATCATCGAATGGATTGTGACGCGAGGGGATTGTGACGTCACACTTTGGATTGTGACGTCACAGAATGCATTGTGACGTCACAGAATGGATTGTGGGGTGTCAGAATGGATTCTGACGTCACAGAATGCATTGTGACGTCACACTTTGGATTGTGACGTCACAGAATGCATTGTGACGTCACAGAATGCATTGTGACGTCACACTTTGGATTGTGACGTCACAGAATGTATTGTGACGTCACAGAATGCATTGTGACGTCACAGAATGGATTGTGGGGTGTCAGACTGGATTGTGACGTCACAGAATGCATCGTGACGTCACAGAATGGATTGTGACGTCACAGAATGGATTGTGACTTCACAGAATGGATTGTGGGGTGTTAGACTGGATTGTGACGTCACAGAATGCATTGTGACGTCACAGAATGCATTGTGGTGTGTCAGAATGGATTGTGACGTCACAGAATGCGTTGTGACGTCACAGTTTGGATTGTGACGTCACAGAATCCATTGTGACGTCATAGCATGGATTGTGACGTCACAGAATGCATTGTGACGTCACAGAATGGATTGTGGGGTGTCAGACTGGATTGTGACGTCACAGAATGCATTGTGACGTCACAGAATGCATTGTGGTGTGTCAGAATGGATTGTGATGTCACAGAATGCATTGTGACGTCACACTTTGGATTGTGACGTCTCAGAATGGATAGTGACGTTACAGAAGGGATTGTGACATCATCGAATGGATTGTGACGCGAGGGGTTTGTGATGTCACACTTTGGATTGTGATGTCACAGAATGTATTGTGACGTCGCAGAATGGATTGGTGGGTCTCAGACTGGATTGTCACGTCACAGAATCCATTGTGACGTCATAGCATGGATTGTGACGTCGGAGAATGGATTGTGACGTCACAGAACGCATTGGTGGGTGTCAGACTGGATTGTGAAGTTACAGAATGGATTGTGACGTCACAGAATGGATTGTGACGTCACAGAATGGATTTTCACGTGAGGGGATTGTGACGTCACACTTGGGATTGTGACCTTACAGAATGCATTGTGACGTCACAGAATGCATTGGTGGGTGTCAGACTGGGTTGTGACGTCACAGAATGCATTGTGACGTCACAGAATGCATTGTGACGTCACAGAATGGATTGTGGGGTGTCAGACTGGATTGTTACGTCACAGAATGGTTTGTGACGTCACAGAATGGATTGTGGGGTGTCAGAATGGATTGTGACGTCAAAGAATGCATTGTGACGTCACACTTTGGATTGTGACGTCACAGAATGCATTGTGACGTCACAGAATGGATTGTGACGTCACACTTTGGATTGTGACGTCACAGAATGTATTGTGACGTCACAGAAGGGATTGTGACGTCACAGAATGGATTGTGACGTCACAGAAGGGATTGTGACGCGAGCGGATTGTGACGTCACACTTTGGATTGTGACCTCACAGAATGCATTGTGACGTCACAGAATGGATTGTGGGGTGTTAGACTGGATTGTGACGTCACAGAATGCATTGTGACGTCACAGAATGGATTGTGGGGTATTAGACTTGATTGTGACGTCACAGAATGCATTGTGACGTCACAGAATGCATTGTGACGTCACAGAATGCATTGTGGTTTGTCAGAATGGATTGTGACGTCACAGAATGTATTGTGACTTCACAGAATGGATTGTGACGTCACAGAATGGATTGAGACATCATCGGATGGATTGTGACGCGAGGGGATTGTGACGTCACACTTTGGATTGTGACGTCACAGAATGCATTGTGACGTCACAGAATGGATTTTGGGGTGTCAGGCTGGATTGTGACGTCACAGAATGCATTGTGACGTCATAGAATGGATTGTGATGTCTCAGAACGGATTGAGACATTACAGAATGGATTGTGATGCGATCTGATTGTGACGTCACACTTTGGATTGTGACGTCACAGAATGGATTGTGACGTCAGAGAATGGGTTGTGACGCGAGGGGATTGTGACTTCACACTTTGGATTGTGACGTCATAGAATGTATTCTGACGTCACAGAATGAATTTTGATGTCACAGAATGGATTGTGACGTCACAGAAGGGATTGTGACATCATCGAATGGATTGTGACGCGAGGGGATTGTGACGTCAAACTTTGGATTGTGACGTCGGAGAATGGATTGTGACGTCACAGAACGCATTGGTGGGTGTCAGACTGGATTGTGAAGTTACAGAATGGATTGTGACGTCACAGAATGGATTGTGACGTCACAGAATGGATTTTGACGTGAGGGGATTGTGACGTCACACTTTGGATTGTGACCTCACAGAATGCATTGTGACGTCACAGAATGCATTGGTGGGTGTCAGACTGGGTTGTGACGTCACAGAATGCATTGTGACGTCACAGAATGTATTGTGACGTCACAGAAGGGATTGTGACATCATCGAATGTATTGTGATGTGAGGGGTTTGTGATGTCACACTTTGGATTGTGACGTCAGAGAATGTATTGTGACGTCACAGAATGCATTGGTGGGTGTCAGACTGGATTGTGACGTCACAGAATGCATTGTGACGTCACAGAATGCATTGTGACGTCTCAGAATGGATTGTGACGTCACAGAATGGATTGTGGCGCGAGGGAATTGTGACGTCACACTTTGGATTGTGACGTCACAGAATGCATTGTGACGTCACAGAATGGATTGTGGGGTGTCAGATTGGATTGTGACGTCACAGAATTCATTGTGATGTCACAGAATGTATTGTGATGTCACAGAAGGAATTGTGACATCATCGAATGGATTGTGACGCGAGGGGATTGTGACGTCACACTTTGGATTGTGACGTCACAGAATGCATTGTGACGTCACAGAATGGATTGTGGGGTGTCAGAATGGATTCTGACGTCACAGAATGCATTGTGACGTCACACTTTGGATTGTGACGTCACAGAATGTATTGTGACGTCGCAGAATGGATTGGTGGGTCTCAGACTGGATTGTCACGTCACAGAATCCATTGTGACGTCATAGCATGGATTGTGACGTCGGAGAATGGATTGTGACGTCACAGAACGCATTGGTGGGTGTCAGACTGGATTGTGAAGTTACAGAATGGATTGTGACGTCACAGAATGGATTGTGACGTCACAGAATGGATTTTGACGTGAGGGGATTGTGACGTCACACTTGGGATTGTGACCTCACAGAATGCATTGTGACGTCACAGAATGCATTGGTGGGTGTCAGACTGGGTTGTGACGTCACAGAATGCATTGTGACGTCACAGAATGCATTGTGACGTCACAGAATGGATTGTGGGGTGTCAGGCTGGATTGTGACGTCACAGAATGCATTGTGACGTCATAGAATGGATTGTGATGTCTCAGAACGGATTGAGACATTACAGAATGGATTGTGATGCGATCTGATTGTGACGTCACACTTTGGATTGTGACGTCACAGAATGGATTGTGACGTCAGAGAATGGGTTGTGACGCGAGGGGATTGTGACTTCACACTTTGGATTGTGACGTCATAGAATGTATTCTGACGTCACAGAATGAATTTTGATGTCACAGAATGGATTGTGACGTCACAGAAGGGATTGTGACATCATCGAATGGATTGTGACGCGAGGGGATTGTGACGTCAAACTTTGGATTGTGACGTCGGAGAATGGATTGTGACGTCACAGAACGCATTGGTGGGTGTCAGACTGGATTGTGACGTCACAGAATGGATTGTGACGTCACAGAATGGATTTTGACGTCACAGAATGGATTTTGACGTGAGGGGATTGTGACGTCACACTTTGGATTGTGACCTCACAGAATGCATTGTGACGTCACAGAATGCATTGGTGGGTGTCAGACTGGGTTGTGACGTCACAGAATGCATTGTGACGTCACAGAATGTATTGTGACGTCACAGAAGGGATTGTGACATCATCGAATGTATTGTGATGTGAGGGGTTTGTGATGTCACACTTTGGATTGTGACGTCAGAGAATGTATTGTGACGTCACAGAATGCATTGGTGGGTGTCAGACTGGATTGTGACGTCACAGAATGCATTGTGACGTCACAGAATGCATTGTGACGTCTCAGAATGGATTGTGACGTCACAGAATGGATTGTGGCGCGAGGGAATTGTGACGTCACACTTTGGATTGTGACGTCACAGAATGCATTGTGACGTCACAGAATGGATTGTGGGGTGTCAGATTGGATTGTGACGTCACAGAATTCATTGTGATGTCACAGAATGTATTGTGATGTCACAGAAGGAATTGTGACATCATCGAATGGATTGTGACGCGAGGGGATTGTGACGTCACACTTTGGATTGTGACGTCACAGAATGCATTGTGACGTCACAGAATGGATTGTGGGGTGTCAGAATGGATTCTGACGTCACAGAATGCATTGTGACGTCACACTTTGGATTGTGACGTCACAGAATGCATTGTGACGTCACAGAATGCATTGTGACGTCACACTTTGGATTGTGACGTCACAGAATGTATTGTGACGTCACAGAATGCATTGTGACGTCACAGAATGGATTGTGGGGTGTCAGACTGGATTGTGACGTCACAGAATGCATCGTGACGTCACAGAATGGATTGTGACGTCACAGAATGGATTGTGACTTCACAGAATGGATTGTGGGGTGTTAGACTGGATTGTGACGTCACAGAATGCATTGTGACGTCACAGAATGCATTGTGGTGTGTCAGAATGGATTGTGACGTCACAGAATGCGTTGTGACGTCACAGTTTGGATTGTGACGTCACAGAATCCATTGTGACGTCATAGCATGGATTGTGACGTCACAGAATGCATTGTGACGTCACAGAATGGATTGTGGGGTGTCAGACTGGATTGTGACGTCACAGAATGCATTGTGACGTCACAGAATGCATTGTGGTGTGTCAGAATGGATTGTGATGTCACAGAATGCATTGTGACGTCACACTTTGGATTGTGACGTCTCAGAATGGATAGTGACGTTACAGAAGGGATTGTGACATCATCGAATGGATTGTGACGCGAGGGGTTTGTGATGTCACACTTTGGATTGTGATGTCACAGAATGTATTGTGACGTCGCAGAATGGATTGGTGGGTCTCAGACTGGATTGTCACGTCACAGAATCCATTGTGACGTCATAGCATGGATTGTGACGTCGGAGAATGGATTGTGACGTCACAGAACGCATTGGTGGGTGTCAGACTGGATTGTGAAGTTACAGAATGGATTGTGACGTCACAGAATGGATTGTGACGTCACAGAATGGATTTTGACGTGAGGGGATTGTGACGTCACACTTGGGATTGTGACCTCACAGAATGCATTGTGACGTCACAGAATGCATTGGTGGGTGTCAGACTGGGTTGTGACGTCACAGAATGCATTGTGACGTCACAGAATGCATTGTGACGTCACAGAATGGATTGTGGGGTGTCAGACTGGATTGTTACGTCACAGAATGGTTTGTGACGTCACAGAATGGATTGTGATGTCAGAGAAGGGATTGTGACATCATCGAATGGATTCTGACGCGAGCGGGTTGTGACGTCGAACTTTGGATTGTGACTTCACAGAATGTATTGTGACGTCACAGAATGCATTGGTGGGTGTCAGACTGGATTGTGACGTCACAGAATGCATTGTGACGTCACAGAAGGGATTGTGACATCATCGAAAGGATTGTGACGCGAGGGGATTTT
Organism: Gallinula chloropus; assembly: GCF_964237585.1. NCBI lineage: Eukaryota > Metazoa > Chordata > Aves > Gruiformes > Rallidae > Gallinula > Gallinula chloropus. The sequence goes on from NW_028168668.1 coordinate 18,255, forward strand.
GACATCACACTTTGGATTGTGACGTCACACTTTGGATTGTGACGTCACAGAATGGATTGTGACGTCACAGAAGGGATTGTGACGTCATCGAATGGATTGTGACGCGAGGGGTTTGTGACGTCACACTTTGGATTGTGACGTCACAGAAGGGATTGTGACGTCACAGAATGGATTGTGATGCGAGGGGATTGTGACGTCACACTTTGGATTGTGACGTCAGAGAATGGATTGTGACGTCACAGAATGAATTTTGACGTCACAGAATGGATTGTGACGTGAGGGGATTGTGACGTCACACTTTGGATTGTGACGTCAGAGAATGGATTGTGACGTTACAGAAGGGATTGTGACATCATCGAATGGATTGTGACGCGAGGGGTTTGTGATGTCACACTTTGGATTGTGATGTCACAGAATGTATTGTGACGTCGCAGAATGGATTGGTGTGTCTCAGACTGGATTGTCACGTCACAGAATCCATTGTGACGTCATAGCATGGATTGTGACGTCACAGAATGGATTGTGACGTCACAGAATGGATTTTGACGCGCGGGGATTGTGACGTCACACTTTGGATTGTGACGTCACAGAATGCATTGTGACGTCACAGAATGGATTGTGGGGTGTCAGACTTGATTGTGACGTCACAGAATGCATTGTGACGTCACAGAATGGATTGTGATGTCACAGAAGGGATTGTGACATCATCGAATGTATTGTGATGTGAGGGGTTTGTGATGTCACACTTTGGATTGTGACGTCAGAGAATGTATTGTGACGTCACAGAATGCATTGGTGGGTGTCAGACTGGATTGTGACGTCACAGAATGCATTGTGACGTCACAGAATGCATTGTGACGTCTCAGAATGGATTGTGACGTCACAGAATGGATTGTGGCGAGAGGGGATTGTGACGTCACACTTTGGATTGTGACGTCACAGAATGCATTGTGACGTCACAGAATGGATTGTGGGGTGTCAGAATGGATTCTGACGTCACAGAATGCATTGTGACGTCACACTTTGGATTGTGACGTCACAGAATGCATTGTGACGTCACAGAATGCATTGTGACGTCACACTTTGGATTGTGACGTCACAGAATGTATTGTGACGTCACAGAATGCATTGTGACGTCACAGAATGGATTGTGGGGTGTCAGACTGGATTGTGACGTCACAGAATGCATTGTGACGTCATAGAATGGATTGTGATGTCACAGAAGGGGTTGTGACATCTAAAAATGGATTGTGATGCGAGGGGATTGTGACGTCACACTTTGGATTGTGACGTCACAGAATGTATTGTGACGTCACAGAATGGATTGTGGGGTATCAGACTGGATTGTGACGTCACACTTTGGATTGTGACGTCACAGAATGCATTGTGACGTCACAGAATGGATTGTGGGGTGTCAGAATGGATTGTGACGTCAAAGAATGCATTGTGACGTCACACTTTGGATTGTGACGTCACAGAATGCATTGTGACGTCACAGAATGGATTGTGACGTCACACTTTGGATTGTGACGTCACAGAATGTATTGTGACGTCACAGAAGGGATTGTGACGTCACAGAATGGATTGTGACGTCACAGAAGGGATTGTGACGCGAGCGGATTGTGACGTCACACTTTGGATTGTGACCTCACAGAATGCATTGTGACGTCACAGAATGGATTGTGGGGTGTTAGACTGGATTGTGACGTCACAGAATGCATTGTGACGTCACAGAATGGATTGTGGGGTATTAGACTTGATTGTGACGTCACAGAATGCATTGTGACGTCACAGAATGCATTGTGACGTCACAGAATGCATTGTGGTTTGTCAGAATGGATTGTGACGTCACAGAATGTATTGTGACTTCACAGAATGGATTGTGACGTCACAGAATGGATTGAGACATCATCGGATGGATTGTGACGCGAGGGGATTGTGACGTCACACTTTGGATTGTGACGTCACAGAATGCATTGTGACGTCACAGAATGGATTTTGGGGTGTCAGGCTGGATTGTGACGTCACAGAATGCATTGTGACGTCATAGAATGGATTGTGATGTCTCAGAACGGATTGAGACATTACAGAATGGATTGTGATGCGATCTGATTGTGACGTCACACTTTGGATTGTGACGTCACAGAATGGATTGTGACGTCAGAGAATGGGTTGTGACGCGAGGGGATTGTGACTTCACACTTTGGATTGTGACGTCATAGAATGTATTCTGACGTCACAGAATGAATTTTGATGTCACAGAATGGATTGTGACGTCACAGAAGGGATTGTGACATCATCGAATGGATTGTGACGCGAGGGGATTGTGACGTCAAACTTTGGATTGTGACGTCGGAGAATGGATTGTGACGTCACAGAACGCATTGGTGGGTGTCAGACTGGATTGTGAAGTTACAGAATGGATTGTGACGTCACAGAATGGATTGTGACGTCACAGAATGGATTTTGACGTGAGGGGATTGTGACGTCACACTTTGGATTGTGACCTCACAGAATGCATTGTGACGTCACAGAATGCATTGGTGGGTGTCAGACTGGGTTGTGACGTCACAGAATGCATTGTGACGTCACAGAATGTATTGTGACGTCACAGAAGGGATTGTGACATCATCGAATGTATTGTGATGTGAGGGGTTTGTGATGTCACACTTTGGATTGTGACGTCAGAGAATGTATTGTGACGTCACAGAATGCATTGGTGGGTGTCAGACTGGATTGTGACGTCACAGAATGCATTGTGACGTCACAGAATGCATTGTGACGTCTCAGAATGGATTGTGACGTCACAGAATGGATTGTGGCGCGAGGGAATTGTGACGTCACACTTTGGATTGTGACGTCACAGAATGCATTGTGACGTCACAGAATGGATTGTGGGGTGTCAGATTGGATTGTGACGTCACAGAATTCATTGTGATGTCACAGAATGTATTGTGATGTCACAGAAGGAATTGTGACATCATCGAATGGATTGTGACGCGAGGGGATTGTGACGTCACACTTTGGATTGTGACGTCACAGAATGCATTGTGACGTCACAGAATGGATTGTGGGGTGTCAGAATGGATTCTGACGTCACAGAATGCATTGTGACGTCACACTTTGGATTGTGACGTCACAGAATGTATTGTGACGTCGCAGAATGGATTGGTGGGTCTCAGACTGGATTGTCACGTCACAGAATCCATTGTGACGTCATAGCATGGATTGTGACGTCGGAGAATGGATTGTGACGTCACAGAACGCATTGGTGGGTGTCAGACTGGATTGTGAAGTTACAGAATGGATTGTGACGTCACAGAATGGATTGTGACGTCACAGAATGGATTTTGACGTGAGGGGATTGTGACGTCACACTTGGGATTGTGACCTCACAGAATGCATTGTGACGTCACAGAATGCATTGGTGGGTGTCAGACTGGGTTGTGACGTCACAGAATGCATTGTGACGTCACAGAATGCATTGTGACGTCACAGAATGGATTGTGGGGTGTCAGGCTGGATTGTGACGTCACAGAATGCATTGTGACGTCATAGAATGGATTGTGATGTCTCAGAACGGATTGAGACATTACAGAATGGATTGTGATGCGATCTGATTGTGACGTCACACTTTGGATTGTGACGTCACAGAATGGATTGTGACGTCAGAGAATGGGTTGTGACGCGAGGGGATTGTGACTTCACACTTTGGATTGTGACGTCATAGAATGTATTCTGACGTCACAGAATGAATTTTGATGTCACAGAATGGATTGTGACGTCACAGAAGGGATTGTGACATCATCGAATGGATTGTGACGCGAGGGGATTGTGACGTCAAACTTTGGATTGTGACGTCGGAGAATGGATTGTGACGTCACAGAACGCATTGGTGGGTGTCAGACTGGATTGTGACGTCACAGAATGGATTGTGACGTCACAGAATGGATTTTGACGTCACAGAATGGATTTTGACGTGAGGGGATTGTGACGTCACACTTTGGATTGTGACCTCACAGAATGCATTGTGACGTCACAGAATGCATTGGTGGGTGTCAGACTGGGTTGTGACGTCACAGAATGCATTGTGACGTCACAGAATGTATTGTGACGTCACAGAAGGGATTGTGACATCATCGAATGTATTGTGATGTGAGGGGTTTGTGATGTCACACTTTGGATTGTGACGTCAGAGAATGTATTGTGACGTCACAGAATGCATTGGTGGGTGTCAGACTGGATTGTGACGTCACAGAATGCATTGTGACGTCACAGAATGCATTGTGACGTCTCAGAATGGATTGTGACGTCACAGAATGGATTGTGGCGCGAGGGAATTGTGACGTCACACTTTGGATTGTGACGTCACAGAATGCATTGTGACGTCACAGAATGGATTGTGGGGTGTCAGATTGGATTGTGACGTCACAGAATTCATTGTGATGTCACAGAATGTATTGTGATGTCACAGAAGGAATTGTGACATCATCGAATGGATTGTGACGCGAGGGGATTGTGACGTCACACTTTGGATTGTGACGTCACAGAATGCATTGTGACGTCACAGAATGGATTGTGGGGTGTCAGAATGGATTCTGACGTCACAGAATGCATTGTGACGTCACACTTTGGATTGTGACGTCACAGAATGCATTGTGACGTCACAGAATGCATTGTGACGTCACACTTTGGATTGTGACGTCACAGAATGTATTGTGACGTCACAGAATGCATTGTGACGTCACAGAATGGATTGTGGGGTGTCAGACTGGATTGTGACGTCACAGAATGCATCGTGACGTCACAGAATGGATTGTGACGTCACAGAATGGATTGTGACTTCACAGAATGGATTGTGGGGTGTTAGACTGGATTGTGACGTCACAGAATGCATTGTGACGTCACAGAATGCATTGTGGTGTGTCAGAATGGATTGTGACGTCACAGAATGCATTGTGACGTCACAGTTTGGATTGTGACGTCACAGAATCCATTGTGACGTCATAGCATGGATTGTGACGTCACAGAATGCATTGTGACGTCACAGAATGGATTGTGGGGTGTCAGACTGGATTGTGACGTCACAGAATGCATTGTGACGTCACAGAATGCATTGTGGTGTGTCAGAATGGATTGTGATGTCACAGAATGCATTGTGACGTCACACTTTGGATTGTGACGTCTCAGAATGGATAGTGACGTTACAGAAGGGATTGTGACATCATCGAATGGATTGTGACGCGAGGGGTTTGTGATGTCACACTTTGGATTGTGATGTCACAGAATGTATTGTGACGTCGCAGAATGGATTGGTGGGTCTCAGACTGGATTGTCACGTCACAGAATCCATTGTGACGTCATAGCATGGATTGTGACGTCGGAGAATGGATTGTGACGTCACAGAACGCATTGGTGGGTGTCAGACTGGATTGTGAAGTTACAGAATGGATTGTGACGTCACAGAATGGATTGTGACGTCACAGAATGGATTTTGACGTGAGGGGATTGTGACGTCACACTTGGGATTGTGACCTCACAGAATGCATTGTGACGTCACAGAATGCATTGGTGGGTGTCAGACTGGGTTGTGACGTCACAGAATGCATTGTGACGTCACAGAATGCATTGTGACGTCACAGAATGGATTGTGGGGTGTCAGACTGGATTGTTACGTCACAGAATGGTTTGTGACGTCACAGAATGGATTGTGATGTCAGAGAAGGGATTGTGACATCATCGAATGGATTCTGACGCGAGCGGGTTGTGACGTCGAACTTTGGATTGTGACTTCACAGAATGTATTGTGACGTCACAGAATGCATTGGTGGGTGTCAGACTGGATTGTGACGTCACAGAATGCATTGTGACGTCACAGAAGGGATTGTGACATCATCGAAAGGATTGTGACGCGAGGGGATTTTGACATCACACTTTGGATTGTGACGTCACACTTTGGATTGTGACGTCACAGAATGGATTGTGACGTCACAGAAGGGATTGTGACGTCATCGAATGGATTGTGACGCGAGGGGTTTGTGACGTCACACTTTGGATTGTGACGTCACAGAAGGGATTGTGACGTCACAGAATGGATTGTGATGCGAGGGGATTGTGACGTCACACTTTGGATTGTGACGTCAGAGAATGGATTGTGACGTCACAGAATGAATTTTGACGTCACAGAATGGATTGTGACGTGAGGGGATTGTGACGTCACACTTTGGATTGTGACGTCAGAGAATGGATTGTGACGTTACAGAAGGGATTGTGACATCATCGAATGGATTGTGACGCGAGGGGTTTGTGATGTCACACTTTGGATTGTGATGTCACAGAATGTATTGTGACGTCGCAGAATGGATTGGTGTGTCTCAGACTGGATTGTCACGTCACAGAATCCATTGTGACGTCATAGCATGGATTGTGACGTCACAGAATGGATTGTGACGTCACAGAATGGATTTTGACGCGCGGGGATTGTGACGTCACACTTTGGATTGTGACGTCACAGAATGCATTGTGACGTCACAGAATGGATTGTGGGGTGTCAGACTTGATTGTGACGTCACAGAATGCATTGTGACGTCACAGAATGGATTGTGATGTCACAGAAGGGATTGTGACATCATCGAATGTATTGTGATGTGAGGGGTTTGTGATGTCACACTTTGGATTGTGACGTCAGAGAATGTATTGTGACGTCACAGAATGCATTGGTGGGTGTCAGACTGGATTGTGACGTCACAGAATGCATTGTGACGTCACAGAATGCATTGTGACGTCTCAGAATGGATTGTGACGTCACAGAATGGATTGTGGCGCGAGGGGATTGTGACGTCACACTTTGGATTGTGACGTCACAGAATGCATTGTGACGTCACAGAATGGATTGTGGGGTGTCAGAATGGATTCTGACGTCACAGAATGCATTGTGACGTCACACTTTGGATTGTGACGTCACAGAATGCATTGTGACGTCACAGAATGCATTGTGACGTCACACTTTGGATTGTGACGTCACAGAATGTATTGTGACGTCACAGAATGCATTGTGACGTCACAGAATGGATTGTGGGGTGTCAGACTGGATTGTGACGTCACAGAATGCATTGTGACGTCTCAGAATGTATTGTGACGTCACAGAATGGATTTTGACGCGAGGGGATTGTGACGTCATACTTTGCATTGTGACATCACAGAATGCATTGTAACGTCACAGAATGTATTGTGGGGTGTCAGACTGGATTGTGACGTCACAGAATGCATTGTGATGTCACAGAATGGATTGTGATGTCACAGAAGGGATTGTGACATTATCGAATGGATTGTGACGCGAGGGGGTTGTGACATCACACTTTGGATTGTGACGTCACAGAATGCATTGTGACGTCACAGAATGGATTGTGGGGTGTCAGACTGGATTGTGACGTCACAGAATGCATTGTGACGTCACAGAATGCATTGTGACGTCACAGAATGGATTGTGACGTCACAAGGGATTTTGACGCGAGGGGATTGTGACGTCACACTTTGGATTGTGACGTCACAGAATGCATTGTGACGTCACAGAATGGATTGTGGGGTGTCAGACTGGATTGTGACGTCACAGAATGCATTGTGATGTCACAGAAGGGATTGTGATGTCACAGAAGGGATTGTGACATCATCGAATGTATTGTGACGCGAGGGGTTTGTGACGTCACACTTTGGATTGTGACGTCAGAGAATGTAATTGTGACGTCACAGAATGCATTGTTGGGTGTCAGACTGGATTGTGACGTCACAGAATGCATTGTGACGTCATAGAACGGATTGTGATGTCACAGAAGGGTTTATGACATCACAGAATGGATTGTGACGCGAGGGGATTGTGACGTCACACTTTGGATTGTGACGTCACAGAATGCATTGTGACGTCACAGAATGTATTGTGGGGTGTCAGAATGGATTGTGACGTCACACTTTGGATTGTGACGTCACAGAATGCATTGTGACGTCACAGAATGGATTGTGGGGTGTCAGAATGGATTGTGACGTCACAGAATGCATTGTGACGTCACACTTTGGATTGTGACGTCACAGAATGCATTGTGACGTCACACTTTGGATTGTGACGTCACAGAATGTATTGTGACGTCACAGAATGCATTGTGACGTCACAGAATGGATTGTGACGTCACAGAATGGATTGTGGGGTGTTAGACTGGATTGTGACGTCACAGAATGCATTGTGACGTCACAGAATGCATTGTGGTGTGTCAGAATGGATTGTGACGTCACAGAATGCATTGTGACGTCACACTTTGGATTGTGACGTCACAGAATCCATTGTGACGTCATAGCATGGATTGCGACGTCACAGAATGGATTGTGACGTCACAGAAGGGATTTTGAGGCGAGGGGATTGTGACGTCACACTTTGGATTGTGACCTCACAGAATGCATTGTGACGTCACAGAATGGATTGTGGGGTGTCAGACTGGATTGTGACGTCACAGAATGCATTGTGACGTCACAGAATGCATTGTGGTGTGTCAGAATGGATTGTGACGTCACAGAATGCATTGTGACGTCACACTTTGGATTGTGACGTCTCAGAATGGATTGTGACGTTACAGAATGGATTGTGGGGTGTCAGACTGGATTGTGACGTCACAGAATGCATTGTGACGTCATAGAATGGATTGTGATGTCACAGAAGGGGTTGTGACATCTAAAAATGGATTGTGATGCGAGGGGATTGTGACGTCACACTTTGGATTGTGACGTCACAGAATGCATTGTGACGTCACAGAATGGATTGTGGGGTATCAGACTGGATTGTGACGTCACACTTTGGATTGTGACGTCACAGAATGCATTGTGACGTCACAGAATGGATTGTGGGGTGTCAGAATGGATTGTGACGTCACAGAATGCATTGTGACGTCACACTTTGGATTGTGACGTCACAGAATGCATTGTGACGTCACAGAATGGATTGTGACGTCACACTTTGGATTGTGACGTCACAGAATGTATTGTGACGTCACATAAGGGATTGTGACGTCACAGAATGGATTGTGACGTCACAGAAGGGATTGTGACGCGAGCGGATTGTGACGTCACACTTTGGATTGTGACCTCACAGAATGCATTGTGACGTCACAGAATGGATTGTGGGGTGTTAGACTGGATTGTGACGTCACAGAATGCATTGTGACGTCACAGAATGGATTGTGGGGTATTAGACTTGATTGTGACGTCACAGAATGCATTGTGACGTCACAGAATGCATTGTGACGTCACAGAATGCATTGTGGTTTGTCAGAATGGATTGTGACGTCACAGAATGTATTGTGACTTCACAGAATGGATTGTGACGTCACAGAATGGATTGAGACATCATCGGATGGATTGTGACGCGAGGGGATTGTGACGTCACACTTTGGATTGTGACGTCACAGAATGCATTGTGACGTCACAGAATGGATTTTGGGGTGTCAGGCTGGATTGTGACGTCACAGAATGCATTGTGACGTCATAGAATGGATTGTGATGTCTCAGAACGGATTGAGACATTACAGAATGGATTGTGATGCGATCTGATTGTGACGTCACACTTTGGATTGTGACGTCACAGAATGGATTGTGACGTCAGAGAATGGGTTGTGACGCGAGGGGATTGTGACTTCACACTTTGGATTGTGACGTCATAGAATGTATTCTGACGTCACAGAATGAATTTTGATGTCACAGAATGGATTGTGACGTCACAGAAGGGATTGTGACATCATCGAATGGATTGTGACGCGAGGGGATTGTGACGTCAAACTTTGGATTGTGACGTCGGAGAATGGATTGTGACGTCACAGAACGCATTGGTGGGTGTCAGACTGGATTGTGAAGTTACAGAATGGATTGTGACGTCACAGAATGGATTGTGACGTCACAGAATGGATTTTGACGTGAGGGGATTGTGACGTCACACTTTGGATTGTGACCTCACAGAATGCATTGTGACGTCACAGAATGCATTGGTGGGTGTCAGACTGGGTTGTGACGTCACAGAATGCATTGTGACGTCACAGAATGTATTGTGACGTCACAGAAGGGATTGTGACATCATCGAATGTATTGTGATGTGAGGGGTTTGTGATGTCACACTTTGGATTGTGACGTCAGAGAATGTATTGTGACGTCACAGAATGCATTGGTGGGTGTCAGACTGGATTGTGACGTCACAGAATGCATTGTGACGTCACAGAATGCATTGTGACGTCTCAGAATGGATTGTGACGTCACAGAATGGATTGTGGCGCGAGGGAATTGTGACGTCACACTTTGGATTGTGACGTCACAGAATGCATTGTGACGTCACAGAATGGATTGTGGGGTGTCAGATTGGATTGTGACGTCACAGAATTCATTGTGATGTCACAGAATGTATTGTGATGTCACAGAAGGAATTGTGACATCATCGAATGGATTGTGACGCGAGGGGATTGTGACGTCACACTTTGGATTGTGACGTCACAGAATGCATTGTGACGTCACAGAATGGATTGTGGGGTGTCAGAATGGATTCTGACGTCACAGAATGCATTGTGACGTCACACTTTGGATTGTGACGTCACAGAATGCATTGTGACGTCACAGAATGCATTGTGACGTCACACTTTGGATTGTGACGTCACAGAATGTATTGTGACGTCACAGAATGCATTGTGACGTCACAGAATGGATTGTGGGGTGTCAGACTGGATTGTGACGTCACAGAATGCATTGTGACGTCTCAGAATGTATTGTGACGTCACAGAATGGATTTTGACGCGAGGGGATTGTGACGTCATACTTTGCATTGTGACATCACAGAATGCATTGTAACGTCACAGAATGTATTGTGGGGTGTCAGACTGGATTGTGACGTCACAGAATGCATTGTGATGTCACAGAATGGATTGTGATGTCACAGAAGGGATTGTGACATTATCGAATGGATTGTGACGCGAGGGGGTTGTGACATCACACTTTGGATTGTGACGTCACAGAATGCATTGTGACGTCACAGAATGGATTGTGGGGTGTCAGACTGGATTGTGACGTCACAGAATCCATTGTGACGTCATAGCATGGATTGTGACGTCACAGAATGGATTGTGACGTCACAAGGGATTTTGACGCGAGGGGATTGTGACGTCACACTTTGGATTGTGACGTCACAGAATGCATTGTGACGTCACAGAATGGATTGTGGGGTGTCAGACTGGATTGTGACGTCACAGAATGCATTGTGATGTCACAGAAGGGATTGTGATGTCACAGAAGGGATTGTGACATCATCGAATGTATTGTGACGCGAGGGGTTTGTGACGTCACACTTTGGATTGTGACGTCAGAGAATGTAATTGTGACGTCACAGAATGCATTGTTGGGTGTCAGACTGGATTGTGACGTCACAGAATGCATTGTGACGTCATAGAACGGATTGTGATGTCACAGAAGGGTTTATGACATCACAGAATGGATTGTGACGCGAGGGGATTGTGACGTCACACTTTGGATTGTGACGTCACAGAATGCATTGTGACGTCACAGAATGTATTGTGGGGTGTCAGAATGGATTGTGACGTCACACTTTGGATTGTGACGTCACAGAATGCATTGTGACGTCACAGAATGGATTGTGGGGTGTCAGAATGGATTGTGACGTCACAGAATGCATTGTGACGTCACACTTTGGATTGTGACGTCACAGAATGCATTGTGACGTCACAGAATGGATTGTGACGTCACACTTTGGATTGTGACGTCACAGAATGTATTGTGACGTCACAGAATGCATTGTGACGTCACAGAATGGATTGTGACGTCACAGAATGGATTGTGGGGTGTTAGACTGGATTGTGACGTCACAGAATGCATTGTGACGTCACAGAATGCATTGTGGTGTGTCAGAATGGATTGTGACGTCACAGAATGCATTGTGACGTCACACTTTGGATTGTGACGTCACAGAATCCATTGTGACGTCATAGCATGGATTGTGACGTCACAGAATGGATTGTGACGTCACAGAAGGGATTTTGAGGCGAGGGGATTGTGACGTCACACTTTGGATTGTGACCTCACAGAATGCATTGTGACGTCACAGAATGGATTGTGGGGTGTCAGACTGGATTGTGACGTCACAGAATGCATTGTGACGTCACAGAATGCATTGTGGTGTGTCAGAATGGATTGTGACGTCACAGAAGGGATTGTGACATCATCGAATGGATTGTGACGCGAGGGGATTGTGACGTCAAACTTTGGATTGTGACGTCGGAGAATGGATTGTGACGTCACAGAACGCATTGGTGGGTGTCAGACTGGATTGTGAAGTTACAGAATGGATTGTGACGTCACAGAATGGATTGTGACGTCACAGAATGGATTTTGACGTGAGGGGATTGTGACGTCACACTTTGGATTTTGACGTCAGAGAATGTATTGTGACGTCACAGAATGCATTGGTGGGTGTCAGACTGGATTGTGACGTCACAGAATGCATTGTGACGTCACAGAATGCATTGTGACGTCTCAGAATGGATTGTGACGTCACAGAATGGATTGTGGCGCGAGGGAATTGTGACGTCACACTTTGGATTGTGACGTCACAGAATGCATTGTGACGTCACAGAATGGATTGTGGGGTGTCAGATTGGATTGTGACGTCACAGAATTCATTGTGATGTCACAGAATGTATTGTGATGTCACAGAAGGAATTGTGACATCATCGAATGGATTGTGACGCGAGGGGATTGTGACGTCACACTTTGGATTGTGACGTCACAGAATGCATTGTGACGTCACAGAATGGATTGTGGGGTGTCAGAATGGAGTCTGACGTCACAGAATGCATTGTGACGTCACACTTTGGATTGTGACGTCACAGAATGCATTGTGACGTCACAGAATGCATTGTGACGTCACACTTTGGATTGTGACGTCACAGAATGTATTGTGACGTCACAGAATGCATTGTGACGTCACAGAATGGATTGTGGGGTGTCAGACTGGATTGTGACGTCACAGAATGCATTGTGACGTCTCAGAATGTATTGTGACGTCACAGAATGGATTTTGACGCGAGGGGATTGTGACGTCATACTTTGCATTGTGACATCACAGAATGCATTGTAACGTCACAGAATGTATTGTGGGGTGTCAGACTGGATTGTGACGTCACAGAATGCATTGTGATGTCACAGAATGGATTGTGATGTCACAGAAGGGATTGTGACATTATCGAATGGATTGTGACGCGAGGGGGTTGTGACATCACACTTTGGATTGTGACGTCACAGAATGCATTGTGACGTCACAGAATGGATTGTGGGGTGTCAGACTGGATTGTGACGTCACAGAATCCATTGTGACGTCATAGCATGGATTGTGACGTCACAGAATGGATTGTGACGTCACAAGGGATTTTGACGCGAGGGGTTTGTGACGTCACACTTTGGATTGTGACGTCAGAGAATGTAATTGTGACGTCACAGAATGCATTGTTGGGTGTCAGACTGGATTGTGACGTCACAGAATGCATTGTGACGTCATAGAACGGATTGTGATGTCACAGAAGGGTTTATGACATCACAGAATGGATTGTGACGCGAGGGGATTGTGACGTCACACTTTGGATTGTGACGTCACAGAATGCATTGTGACGTCACAGAATGTATTGTGGGGTGTCAGAATGGATTGTGACGTCACACTTTGGATTGTGACGTCACAGAATGCATTGTGACGTCACAGAATGGATTGTGGGGTGTCAGAATGGATTGTGACGTCACAGAATGCATTGTGACGTCACACTTTGGATTGTGACGTCACAGAATGCATTGTGACGTCACAGAATGGATTGTGACGTCACACTTTGGATTGTGACGTCACAGAATGTATTGTGACGTCACAGAATGCATTGTGACGTCACAGAATGGATTGTGACGTCACAGAATGGATTGTGGGGTGTTAGACTGGATTGTGACGTCACAGAATGCATTGTGACGTCACAGAATGCATTGTGGTGTGTCAGAATGGATTGTGACGTCACAGAATGCATTGTGACGTCACACTTTGGATTGTGACGTCACAGAATCCATTGTGACGTCATAGCACGGATTGTGACGTCACAGAATGGATTGTGACGTCACAGAATGGATTGTGACGTCACAGAAGGGATTTTGAGGCGAGGGGATTGTGACGTCACACTTTGGATTGTGACCTCACAGAATGCATTGTGACGTCACAGAATGGATTGTGGGGTGTCAGACTGGATTGTGACGTCACAGAATGCATTGTGACGTCACAGAATGCATTGTGGTGTGTCAGAATGGATTGTGACGTCACAGAATGCATTGTGACGTCACACTTTGGATTGTGACGTCTCAGAATGGATTGTGACGTTACAGAATGGATTGTGGGGTGTCAGACTGGATTGTGACGTCACAGAATGCATTGTGACGTCATAGAATGGATTGTGATGTCACAGAAGGGGTTGTGACATCTAAAAATGGATTGTGATGCGAGGGGATTGTGACGTCACACTTTGGATTGTGACGTCACAGAATGCATTGTGACGTCACAGAATGGATTGTGGGGTATCAGACTGGATTGTGACGTCACACTTTGGATTGTGACGTCACAGAATGCATTGTGACGTCACAGAATGGATTGTGGGGTGTCAGAATGGATTGTGACGTCACAGAATGCATTGTGACGTCACACTTTGGATTGTGACGTCACAGAATGCATTGTGACGTCACAGAATGGATTGTGACGTCACACTTTGGATTGTGACGTCACAGAATGTATTGTGACGTCACAGAATGCATTGTGACGTCACAGAATGGATTGTGACGTCACAGAATGGATTGTGGGGTGTTAGACTGGATTGTGACGTCACAGAATGCATTGTGACGTCACAGAATGCATTGTGGTGTGTCAGAATGGATTGTGACGTCACAGAATGCATTGTGACGTCACACTTTGGATTGTGACGTCACAGAATCCATTGTGACGTCATAGCATGGATTGTGACGTCACAGAATGGATTGTGACGTCACAGAAGGGATTTTGAGGCGAGGGGATTGTGACGTCACACTTTGGATTGTGACCTCACAGAATGCATTGTGACGTCACAGAATGGATTGTGGGGTGTCAGACTGGATTGTGACGTCACAGAATGCATTGTGACGTCACAGAATGCATTGTGGTGTGTCAGAATGGATTGTGACGTCACAGAATGCATTGTGACGTCACACTTTGGATTGTGACGTCTCAGAATGGATTGTGACGTTACAGAATGGATTGTGGGGTGTCAGACTGGATTGTGACGTCACAGAATGCATTGTGACGTCATAGAATGGATTGTGATGTCACAGAAGGGGTTGTGACATCTAAAAATGGATTGTGATGCGAGGGGATTGTGACGTCACACTTTGGATTGTGACGTCACAGAATGCATTGTGACGTCACAGAAGGGTTTTTGAGGCGAGGGGATTGTGACGTCACACTTTGGATTGTGACCTCACAGAATGCATTGTGACGTCATAGAATGGATTGTGATGTCACAGAAGGGGTTGTGACATCTAAAAATGGATTGTGATGCGAGGGGATTGTGACGTCACACTTTGGATTGTGACGTCACAGAATGCATTGTGACGTCACAGAATGGATTGTGGGGTATTAGACTGGATTGTGACGTCACACTTTGGATTGTGACGTCACAGAATGCATTGTGACGTCACAGAATGGATTGTGGGGTGTCAGAATGGATTGTGACGTCACAGAATGCATTGTGACGTCACACTTTGGATTGTGACGTCACAGAATGCATTGTGACGTCACAGAATGGATTGTGACGTCACACTTTGGATTGTGACGTCACAGAATGCATTGTGACGTCACAGAAGGGATTGTGACGTCACAGAATGGTTTGTGACGTCACAGAATGGATTGTGAAGCGAGCGGATTGTGACGTCACACTTTGGATTGTGACCTCACAGAATGCATTGTGACGTCACAGAATGGATTGTGGGGTGTTAGACTGGATTGTGACGTCACAGAATGCATTGTGACGTCACAGAATGCATTGTGGTGTGTCAGAATGGATTGTGACGTCACAGAATGCATTGTGACGTCACACTTTGGATTGTGACGTCACAGAATGCATTGTGACGTCACAGAATGTATTGTGACGTCACAGAATGCATTGTGACTTCACAGAATGGATTGTGACGTCACAGAATGGATTGAGACATCATCGGATGGATTGTGATGCGAGGGGATTGTGACGTCACACTTTGGATTGTGACGTCACAGAATGCATTGTGACGTCACAGAATGGATTGTGGGGTGTCAGGCTGGATTGTGACGTCACAGAATGCATTGTGACGTCATAGAATGGATTGTGATGTCTCAGAACGGATTGAGACATTACAGAATGGATTGTGATGCGATCTGAGTGTGACGTCACACTTTGGATTGTGACGTCACAGAATGGATTGTGACGTCAGAGAATGGGTTGTGACGCGAGGGGATTGTGACTTCACACTTTGGATTGTGACGTCATAGAATGTATTCTGACGTCACAGAATGAATTTTGATGTCACAGAATGGATTGTGACGTCACAGAAGGGATTGTGACATCATCGAATGGATTGTGACGCGAGGGGATTGTGACGTCAAACTTTGGATTGTGACGTCGGAGAATGGATTGTGACGTCACAGAACGCATTGGTGGGTGTCAGACTGGATTGTGAAGTTACAGAATGGATTGTGACGTCACAGAATGGATTGTGACGTCACAGAATGGATTTTTGACGTGAGGGGATTGTGACGTCACACTTGGGATTGTGACCTCACAGAATGCATTGTGACGTCACAGAATGCATTGGTGGGTGTCAGACTGGGTTGTGACGTCACAGAATGCATTGTGACGTCACAGAATGTATTGTGACGTCACAGAAGGGATTGTGACATCATCGAATGGATTGTGACGCGAGGGGATTGTGACGTCAAACTTTCGATTGTGACGTCACAGAATGCATTGTGACGTCACAGAATGGATTGTGGGGTGTCAGACTGGATTGTGACGTCACAGAATGCATTGTGACGTCATAGAATTTATTGTGATGTCACAGAAGGGGTTGTGACATCATCGAATGGATTGTGACGCGAGGGGGTTGTGACATCACACTTTGGATTGTGACGTCACAGAATGCATTGTGACGTCACAGAATGGATTGTGGGGTGTCAGACTGGATTGTGACGTCACAGAATGCATTGTGACGTCACAGAATGGATTGTGACGTCACAGAATGGATTTTGACACGAGGGGATTGTGACGTCACACTTTGGATTGTGACGTCACAGAATGCATTGTGACGTCACAGAATGGATTGTGGGGTGTCAGACTGGATTGTGACGTCACAGAATGCATTGTGACATCACAGAAGGGATTGTGATGTCACAGAAGGGATTGTGACATCATCGAATGTATTGTGACGCGAGGGGTTTGTGATGTCACACTTTGGATTGTGACGTCAGAGAATGTAATTGTGACGTCACAGAATGCATTGTTGGGTGTCAGACTGGATTGTGACGTCACAGAATGCATTGTGACGTCATAGAACTGATTGTCATGTCACAGAAGGGATTATGACATCACAGAATGGATTGTGGGGTGTCAGAATGGATTGTGATGTCACACTTTGGGTTGTGACGTCACAGAATGCATTGTGACTTCACAGAATGTATTGTGGGGTGTCAGAATGGATTGTGACGTCACACTTGGGATTGTGACGTCACACTTTGGATTGTGACGTCACAGAAGGCATTGTGACGTCACAGAATGTATTGTGGGGTGTCAGACTGGATTGTGACGTCACAGAATGGATTGTGGGGTGTCAGAATGGATTGTGACGTCACAGAATGCATTGTGACGTCACACTTTGGATTGTGACGTCACAGAATGCATTGTGACGTCACAGAATGGATTGTGACGTCACACTTTGGATTGTGACGTCACAGAATGTATTGTGACGTCACAGAATGCATTGTGACGTCACAGAATGGATTGTGACGTCACAGAATGGATTGTGGGGTGTTAGACTGGATTGTGACGTCACAGAATGCATTGTGACGTCACAGAATGCATTGTGGTGTGTCAGAATGGATTGTGACGTCACAGAATGCATTGTGACGTCACACTTTGGATTGTGACGTCACAGAATCCATTGTGACGTCATAGCATGGATTGTGACGTCACAGAATGGATTGTGACGTCACAGAAGGGATTTTGAGGCGAGGGGATTGTGACGTCACACTTTGGATTGTGACCTCACAGAATGCATTGTGACGTCACAGAATGGATTGTGGGGTGTCAGACTGGATTGTGACGTCACAGAATGCATTGTGACGTCACAGAATGCATTGTGGTGTGTCAGAATGGATTGTGACGTCACAGAATGCATTGTGACGTCACACTTTGGATTGTGACGTCTCAGAATGCATTGTGACGTTACAGAATGGATTGTGGGGTGTCAGACTGGATTGTGACGTCACAGAATGCATTGTGACGTCATAGAATGGATTGTGATGTCACAGAAGGGGTTGTGACATCTAAAAATGGATTGTGATGCGAGGGGATTGTGACGTCACACTTTGGATTGTGACGTCACAGAATGCATTGTGACGTCACAGAATGGATTGTGGGGTATCAGACTGGATTGTGACGTCACACTTTGGATTGTGACGTCACAGAATGCATTGTGACGTCACAGAATGGATTGTGGGGTGTCAGAATGGATTGTGACGTCACAGAATGCATTGTGACGTCACACTTTGGATTGTGACGTCACAGAATGCATTGTGACGTCACAGAATGGATTGTGACGTCACACTTTGGATTGTGACGTCACAGAATGTATTGTGACGTCACAGAAGGGATTGTGACGTCACAGAATGGATTGTGACGTCACAGAATGGATTGTGAGAAGAGCGGATTGTGACGTCACACTTTGGATTGTGACCTCACAGAATGCATTGTGACGTCACAGAATGGATTGTGGGGTGTTAGACTGGATTGTGACGTCACAGAATGCATTGTGACGTCACAGAATGCATTGTGGTGTGTCAGAATGGATTGTGACGTCACAGAATGCATTCTGACGTCACACTTTGGATTGTGACGTCACAGAATGCATTGTGACGTCACAGAATGTATTGTGACGTCACAGAATGCATTGTGACTTCACAGAATGGATTGTGACGTCACAGAATGGATTGAGACATCATCGGATGGATTGTGATGCGAGGGGATTGTGACGTCACACTTTGGATTGTGACGTCACAGAATGCATTGTGACGTCACAGAATGGATTGTGGGGTGTCAGGCTGGATTGTGACGTCACAGAATGCATTGTGACGTCATAGAATGGATTGTGATGTCTCAGAACGGATTGAGACATTACAGAATGGATTGTGATGCGATCTGAGTGTGACGTCACACTTTGGATTGTGACGTCACAGAATGGATTGTGACGTCAGAGAATGGGTTGTGACGCGAGGGGATTGTGACTTCACACTTTGGATTGTGACGTCATAGAATGTATTCTGACGTCACAGAATGAATTTTGATGTCACAGAATGGATTGTGACGTCACAGAAGGGATTGTGACATCATCGAATGGATTGTGACGCGAGGGGATTGTGACGTCAAACTTTGGATTGTGACGTCGGAGAATGGATTGTGACGTCACAGAACGCATTGGTGGGTGTCAGACTGGATTGTGAAGTTACAGAATGGATTGTGACGTCACAGAATGGATTGTGACGTCACAGAATGGATTTTTGACGTGAGGGGATTGTGACGTCACACTTGGGATTGTGACCTCACAGAATGCATTGTGACGTCACAGAATGCATTGGTGGGTGTCAGACTGGGTTGTGACGTCACAGAATGCATTGTGACGTCACAGAATGTATTGTGACGTCACAGAAGGGATTGTGACATCATCGAATGGATTGTGACGCGAGGGGATTGTGACGTCAAACTTTCGATTGTGACGTCACAGAATGCATTGTGACGTCACAGAATGGATTGTGGGGTGTCAGACTGGATTGTGACGTCACAGAATGCATTGTGACGTCACAGAAGGGATTGTGATGTCACAGAAGGGATTGTGACATCATCGAATGGATTGTGACGCGAGGGGGTTGTGACATCACACTTTGGATTGTGACGTCACAGAATGCATTGTGACGTCACAGAATGGATTGTGGGGTGTCAGACTGGATTGTGACGTCACAGAATGCATTGTGACGTCACAGAATGGATTGTGACGTCACAGAATGGATTTTGACACGAGGGGATTGTGACGTCACACTTTGGATTGTGACGTCACAGAATGCATTGTGACGTCACAGAATGGATTGTGGGGTGTCAGACTGGATTGTGACGTCACAGAATGCATTGTGACATCACAGAAGGGATTGTGATGTCACAGAAGGGATTGTGACATCATCGAATGTATTGTGACGCGAGGGGTTTGTGATGTCACACTTTGGATTGTGACGTCAGAGAATGTAATTGTGACGTCACAGAATGCATTGTTGGGTGTCAGACTGGATTGTGACGTCACAGAATGCATTGTGACGTCATAGAACTGATTGTCATGTCACAGAAGGGATTATGACATCACAGAATGGATTGTGGGGTGTCAGAATGGATTGTGATGTCACACTTTGGGTTGTGACGTCACAGAATGCATTGTGACTTCACAGAATGTATTGTGGGGTGTCAGAATGGATTGTGACGTCACACTTGGGATTGTGACGTCACACTTTGGATTGTGACGTCACAGAAGGCATTGTGACGTCACAGAATGTATTGTGGGGTGTCAGACTGGATTGTGACGTCACAGAATGGATTGTGACGTCACAGAAGGGATTGTGACATCATCGAATGGATTGTGACGCGAGGGGGTTGTGACGTCACACTTTGGATTGTGACGTCACAGAATGCATTGTGACGTCATAGAATGGATTGTGATGTCACAGAAGGGGTTGTGACATCTAAAAATGGATTGTGATGCGAGGGGATTGTGACGTCACACTTTGGATTGTGACGTCACAGAATGCATTGTGACGTCACAGAATGTATTGTGGGGTGTCAGAATGGATTGTGACGTCACACTTTGGATTGTGACGTCACAGAATGCATTGTGACGTCACAGAATGGATTGTGGGGTGTCAGAATGGATTGTGACGTCACAGAATGCATTGTGACGTCACACTTTGGATTGTGACGTCACAGAACGCATTGTGACGTCACAGAATGGATTGTGACGTCACACTTTGGATTGTGACGTCACAGAATGCATCGTGACGTCACAGAATGGATTGTGACGTCACAGAATGTATTGTGACTTCACAGAATGGATTGTGGGGTGTTAGACTGGATTGTGACGTCACAGAATGCATTGTGACGTCACAGAATGCATTGTGGTGTGTCAGAATGGATTGTGACGTCACAGAATGCATTGTGACGTCACAGTTTGGATTGTGACGTCACAGAATCCATTGTGACGTCATAGCATGGATTGTGACGTCACAGAATGCATTGTGACGTCACAGAATGGATTGTGGGGTGTCAGACTGGATTGTGACGTCACAGAATGCATTGTGACGTCACAGAATGCATTGTGGTGTGTCAGAATGGATTGTGATGTCACAGAATGCATTGTGACGTCACACTTTGGATTGTGACGTCTCAGAATGGATAGTGACGTTACAGAAGGGATTGTGACATCATCGAATGGATTGTGACGCGAGGGGTTTGTGATGTCACACTTTGGATTGTGATGTCACAGAATGTATTGTGACGTCGCAGAATGGATTGGTGGGTCTCAGACTGGATTGTCACGTCACAGAATCCATTGTGACGTCATAGCATGGATTGTGACGTCGGAGAATGGATTGTGACGTCACAGAACGCATTGGTGGGTGTCAGACTGGATTGTGAAGTTACAGAATGGATTGTGACGTCACAGAATGGATTGTGACGTCACAGAATGGATTTTGACGTGAGGGGATTGTGACGTCACACTTGGGATTGTGACCTCACAGAATGCATTGTGACGTCACAGAATGCATTGGTGGGTGTCAGACTGGGTTGTGACGTCACAGAATGCATTGTGACGTCACAGAATGCATTGTGACGTCACAGAATGGATTGTGGGGTGTCAGACTGGATTGTTACGTCACAGAATGGTTTGTGACGTCACAGAATGGATTGTGATGTCAGAGAAGGGATTGTGACATCATCGAATGGATTCTGACGCGAGCGGGTTGTGACGTCGAACTTTGGATTGTGACTTCACAGAATGTATTGTGACGTCACAGAATGCATTGGTGGGTGTCAGACTGGATTGTGACGTCACAGAATGCATTGTGACGTCACAGAAGGGATTGTGACATCATCGAAAGGATTGTGACGCGAGGGGATTTTGACATCACACTTTGGATTGTGACGTCACACTTTGGATTGTGACGTCACAGAATGGATTGTGACGTCACAGAAGGGATTGTGACGTCATCGAATGGATTGTGACGCGAGGGGTTTGTGACGTCACACTTTGGATTGTGACGTCACAGAAGGGATTGTGACGTCACAGAATGGATTGTGATGCGAGGGGATTGTGACGTCACACTTTGGATTGTGACGTCAGAGAATGGATTGTGACGTCACAGAATGAATTTTGACGTCACAGAATGGATTGTGACGTGAGGGGATTGTGACGTCACACTTTGGATTGTGACGTCAGAGAATGGATTGTGACGTTACAGAAGGGATTGTGACATCATCGAATGGATTGTGACGCGAGGGGTTTGTGATGTCACACTTTGGATTGTGATGTCACAGAATGTATTGTGACGTCGCAGAATGGATTGGTGGGTCTCAGACTGGATTGTCACGTCACAGAATCCATTGTCACGTCATAGCATGGATTGTGACGTCACAGAATGGATTGTGACGTCACAGAATGGATTTTGACGCGCGGGGATTGTGACGTCACACTTTGGATTGTGACGTCACAGAATGCATTGTGACGTCACAGAATGGATTGTGGGGTGTCAGACTTGATTGTGACGTCACAGAATGCATTGTGACGTCACAGAATGGATTGTGATGTCACAGAAGGGATTGTGACATCATCGAATGTATTGTGATGTGAGGGGTTTGTGATGTCACACTTTGGATTGTGACGTCAGAGAATGTATTGTGACGTCACAGAATGCATTGGTGGGTGTCAGACTGGATTGTGACGTCACAGAATGCATTGTGACGTCACAGAATGCATTGTGACGTCTCAGAATGGATTGTGACGTCACAGAATGGATTGTGGCGCGAGGGAATTGTGACGTCACACTTTGGATTGTGACGTCACAGAATGCATTGTGACGTCACAGAATGGATTGTGGGGTGTCAGAATGGATTCTGACGTCACAGAATGCATTGTGACGTCACACTTTGGATTGTGACGTCACAGAATGCATTGTGACGTCACAGAATGCATTGTGACGTCACACTTTGGATTGTGACGTCACAGAATGTATTGTGACGTCACAGAATGCATTGTGACGTCACAGAATGGATTGTGGGGTGTCAGACTGGATTGTGACGTCACAGAATGTATTGTGACGTCACAGAAGGGATTGTGACGTCACAGAAGGGATTGTTACATCATCGGATGGATTGTGACGCGAGGGGATTGTGACGTCACACTTTGGATTGTGACGTCACAGAATGCATTGTGACGTCACAGAATGGATTGTGGGGTGTCAGGCTGGATTGTGACGTCACAGAATGCATTGTGACGTCATAGAATGGATTGTGATGTCTCAGAACGGATTGAGACATTACAGAATGGATTGTGATGCGATCTGATTGTGACGTCACACTTTGGATTGTGACGTCACAGAATGGATTGTGACGTCAGAGAATGGGTTGTGACGCGAGGGGATTGTGACTTCACACTTTGGATTGTGACGTCATAGAATGTATTCTGACGTCACAGAATGAATTTTGATGTCACAGAATGGATTGTGACGTCACAGAAGGGATTGTGACATCATCGAATGGATTGTGACGCGAGGGGATTGTGACGTCAAACTTTGGATTGTGACGTCGGAGAATGGATTGTGACGTCACAGAACGCATTGGTGGGTGTCAGACTGGATTGTGAAGTTACAGAATGGATTGTGACGTCACAGAATGGATTGTGACGTCACAGAATGGATTTTGACGTGAGGGGATTGTGACGTCACACTTTGGATTGTGACCTCACAGAATGCATTGTGACGTCACAGAATGCATTGGTGGGTGTCAGACTGGGTTGTGACGTCACAGAATGCATTGTGATGTCACAGAATGTATTGTGACGTCACAGAAGGGATTGTGACATCATCGAATGTATTGTGATGTGAGGGGGTTGTGATGTCACACTTTGGATTGTGACGTCAGAGAATGTATTGTGACGTCACAGAATGCATTGGTGGGTGTCAGACTGGATTGTGACGTCACAGAATGCATTGTGACGTCACAGAATGCATTGTGACGTCTCAGAATGGATTGTGACGTCACAGAATGGATTGTGGCGCGAGGGAATTGTGACGTCACACTTTGGATTGTGACGTCACAGAATGCATTGTGACGTCACAGAATGGATTGTGGGGTGTCAGATTGGATTGTGACGTCACAGAATTCATTGTGATGTCACAGAATGTATTGTGATGTCACAGAAGGAATTGTGACATCATCGAATGGATTGTGACGCGAGGGGATTGTGACGTCACACTTTGGATTGTGACGTCACAGAATGCATTGTGACGTCACAGAATGGATTGTGGGGTGTCAGAATGGATTCTGACGTCACAGAATGCATTGTGACGTCACAGAATGCATTCTGACGTCACACTTTGGATTGTGACGTCACACTTTGGATTGTGACGTCACAGAATGCATTGTGACGTCACAGAATGGATTGTGGGGTGTCAGACTGGATTGTGACGTCACAGAATCCATTGTGACGTCATAGAATTTATTGTGATGTCACAGAAGGGGTTGTGACATCTAAAAATGGATTGTGACGTGAGGGGAATGTGACGTCACACTTTGGATTGTGACGTCACAGAACGCATTGTGACGTCACAGAATGGATTGTGGGGTGTCAGACTGGATTGTGACGTCACAGAATGTATTGTGACGTCACAGAAGGGATTGTGACGTCACAGAAGGGATTGTGACGTCACAGAATGGATTGTGACGCGAGGGGATTGTGACGTAACACTTTGGATTGTGACGTCACAGAATGCATTGTGACGTCACAGAATGGATTGTGACGCGAGGGGATTGTGACGTCTCACTTTGGATTGTGACCTCACAGAATGCATTGTGACGTCACAGAATGGATTGTGGGGTGTCAGACTGGATTGTGACGTCACAGAATGCATTGTGACGTCATAGAATGGATTGTGACGTCACAGAATGGATTATGACATCACAGAATGGATTGTGACGCGAGTGGATTGTGACGTCACACTTAGGATTGTGATGTCACAGAATGGATTGGGGGTGTAAGAATGGATTGTGACGTCACTCTTTGGAATGTGACGTCACAGAATGTATTGTGACGTCACAGAATGGATTGTGGGGTGTCAGAATGGATTGTGACGTCACACTTTGGATTGTGACGTCACAGAATGCATTGTGACGTCTCAGAATGCATTGTGGTGTGTCAGAATGGATTGTGACGTCACAGAATATATTGTGACGTCACACTTTGGATTGTGACGTCACAGAATGCATTGTGGTGTGTCAGAATGGATTGTGACGTCACACTTTGGATTGTGACGTCACAGAATGCATTGTGACTTCACAGAATGTATTGTGGGGTGTCAGAATGGATTCTGACGTCACACTTGGGATTGTGACGTCACACTTTGGATTGTGACGTCACAGAACGCATTGTGACGTCACAGAATGTATTGTGGGGTGTCAGACTGGATTGTGACGTCACAGAATGCATTGTGACGTCAAAGAATGCATTGTGGTGTGTCAGAATGGATTGTGACGTCACAGAATGCATTGTGACGTCACAGAATGGATTGTGACGTCACAGAATGCATTGTGACGCGTTTGGATTGTGACGTCACACTTTGGATTGTGACCTCACAGAATGCATTGTGACGTCACAGAATGGATTGTGGGGTGTCAGAGTGGATTGTGACGTCACATAATGCATTGTGACGTCACAGAAGGGATTGTGACGTCACAGAATGCATTGTGACATCACAGAATGGATTCTGATGCGAGGGGATTGTGACGTCACACTTTGGATTGTGACGTCACAGAATGGATTGTGACGTCACAGAATGAATTTTGACGTCACAGAATGGATTGTGACGTGAGGGGATTGTGACGTCACACTTTGGATTGTGACGTCAGAGAATGGATTGTGACGTTACAGAAGGGATTGTGACATCATCGAATGGATTGTGACGCGAGGGGGTTGTGATGTCACACTTTGGATTGTGATGTCACAGAATGTATTGTGACGTCGCAGAATGGATTGGTGTGTCTCAGACTGGATTGTCACGTCACAGAATCCATTGTGACGTCATAGCATGGATTGTGACGTCACAGAATGGATTGTGACGTCACAGAATGGATTTTGACGCGCGGGGATTGTGACGTCACACTTTGGATTGTGACGTCACAGAATGCATTGTGACGTCACAGAATGGATTGTGGGGTGTCAGACTGGATTGTGACGTCACAGAATGCATTGTGACGTCACAGAATGGATTGTGATGTCACAGAAGGGATTGTGACATCATCGAATGTATTGTGATGTGAGGGGTTTGTGATGTCACACTTTGGATTGTGATGTCAGAGAATGTATTGTGACGTCACAGAATGCATTGGTGGGTGTCAGACTGGATTGTGACGTCACAGAATGCATTGTGACGTCACAGAATGCATTGTGACGTCTCAGAATGTATTGTGACGTCACAGAATGGATTGTGGCGCGAGGGGATTGTGACGTCACACTTTGGATTGTGACGTCACAGAATGCATTGTGACGTCACAGAATGGATTGTGGGGTGTCAGATTGGATTGTGACGTCACAGAATTCATTGTGATGTCACAGAATGTATTGTGATGTCACAGAAGGAATTGTGACATCATCGAATGGATTGTGACGCGAGGGGATTGTGACGTCACACTTTGGATTGTGACGTCACAGAATGCATTGTGACTTCACAGAATGGATTGTGGGGTGTCAGAATGGATTCTGACGTCACACTTTGGATTGTGACGTCACAGAATGCATTGTGACTTCACAGAATGTATTGTGTTGTGTCAGAATGGATTGTGACGTCACAGAATGCATTGTGACGTCACACTTTGGATTGTGACGTCACAGAATGCATTGTGACGTCACAGAATGCATTGTGACGTCACACTTTGGATTGTGACGTCACAGAATGCATTGTGACGTCACAGAATGGATTGTGGGGTGTCAGACTGGATTGTGACGTCACAGAATCCATTGTGACGTCATAGCATGGATTGTGACGTCACAGAATGGATTGTGACGTCACAGAAGGGATTTTGACGCGAGGGGATTGTGACGTCACACTTTGGATTGTGACGTCACAGAATGCATTGTGACGTCACAGAATGGATTGTGGGGTGTCAGACTGGATTGTGACGTCACAGAATGCATTGTGACGTCACAGAAGGGATTGTGATGTCACAGAAGGGATTGTGACATCATCGAATGTATTGTGACGCGAGGGGTTTGTGATGTCACACTTTGGATTGTGACGTCACAGAATGCATTGTGACGTCACAGAATGGATTGTGACGTCACACTTTGGATTGTGACGTCACAGAATGTATTGTGACGTCACAGAATGCATTGTGACGTCACAGAATGGATTGTGACGTCACAGAATGGATTGTGACGCGAGCGCATTGTGACGTCACACTTTGGATTGTGACCTCACAGAATGCATTGTGACGTCACAGAATGGATTGTGGGGTGTTAGACTTGATTGTGACGTCACAGAATGCATTGTGACGTCACAGAATGCATTGTGACGTCACAGAATGCATTGTGGTTTGTCAGAATGGATTGTGACGTCACAGAATGTATTGTGACGTCACAGAATGCATTGTGACGTCACAGAAGGGATTGTGACGTCACAGAAGGGATTGTTACATCATCGGATGGATTGTGACGCGAGGGGATTGTGACGTCACACTTTGGATTGTGACGTCACAGAATGCATTGTGACGTCACAGAATGGATTGTGGGGTGTCAGGCTGGATTGTGACGTCACAGAATGCATTGTGACGTCATAGAATGGATTGTGATGTCTCAGAACGGATTGAGACATTACAGAATGGATTGTGATGCGATCTGATTGTGACGTCACACTTTGGATTGTGACGTCACAGAATGGATTGTGACGTCAGAGAATGGGTTGTGACGCGAGGGGATTGTGACGTCACACTTTGGATTGTGACGTCATAGAATGTATTCTGACGTCACAGAATGAATTTTGACGTCACAGAATGGATTGTGACGTCACAGAAGGGATTGTGACATCATCGAATGGATTGTGACGCGAGGTGATTGTGACGTCAAACTTTGGATTGTGACATCGGAGAATGGATTGTGACGTCACAGAACGCATTGGTGGGTGTCAGAATGGATTGTGAAGTTACAGAATGGATTGTGACGTCACAGAATGGATTGTGACGTCACAGAATGGATTTTGACGTGAGGGGATTGTGACGTCACACTTTGGATTGTGACCTCACAGAATGCATTGTGACGTCACACTTTGGATTGTGACCTCACAGAATGCATTGTGACGTCACAGAATGCATTGTGACGTCACAGAATTTATTGTGACGTCACAGAAAGGATTGTGACATCATCGAATGGATTGTGACGCGAGGGGATTGTGACGTCAAACTTTCGATTGTGACGTCACAGAATGCATTGTGACGTCACAGAATGGATTGTGGGGTGTCAGACTGGATTGTGACGTCACAGAATCCATTGTGACGTCATAGAATGGATTGTGACGTCACAGAAGGGGTTGTGACATCTAAAAATGGATTGTGATGCGAGGGGATTGTGACGTCACACTTTGGATTGTGACGTCACAGAATGCATTGTGACGTCACAGAATGGATTGTGGGGTGTCAGACTGGATTGTGACGTCACAGAATGCATTGTGACGTCACACTTTGGATTGTGACGTCACAGAATGCATTGTGACGTCACAGAATGTATTGTGACGTCACAGAATGCATTGTGACGTCACAGAATGGATTGTGGGGTGTCAGACTGGATTGTGACGTCACAGAATGCATTGTGACGTCTCAGAATGTATTCTGACGTCACAGAATGGATTTAGACGCGAGTGCGTTTTGACATCACACTTTGGATTGTGACGTCACAGAACGCATTGTGACGTCACAGAATGGATTGTGGGGTGTCAGACTGGATTGTGACGTCACAGAATCCATTGTGACGTCATAGCATGGATTGTGACGTCACAGAATGGATTGTGACGTCACAGAAGGGATTTTGACGCGAGGGGATTGTGACGTCACACTTTGGATTGTGACGTCACAGAATGCATTGTGACGTCACAGAATGGATTGTGGGGTGTCAGAATGGATTGTGACGTCACAGAATGCATTGTGATGTCACAGAAGGGATTGTGATGTCACAGAAGGGATTGTGACATCATCGAATGTATTGTGACGCGAGGGGTTTGTGATGTCACACTTTGGATTGTGACGTCAGAGAATGTAATTGTGACGTCACAGAATGCATTGTTGGGTGTCAGACTGGATTGTGACGTCACAGAATGCATTGTGACGTCATAGAACGGATTGTGATGTCACAGAAGGGATTATGACATCACAGAATGGATTGTGACGCGAGGGGATTGTGACGTCACACTTTGGATTGTGACGTCACAGAATGCATTGTGACGTCACAGAATGGATTGTGGGGTGTCAGAATGGATTTTGACGTCACACTTTGGATTGTGACCTCACAGAATGCATTGTGACGTCACAGAATGGATTGTGGGGTGTCAGAATGGATTGTGACGTCACACTTTGGATTGTGACGTCACAGAATGCATTGTGACTTCACAGAATGTATTGTGGTGTGTCAGAATGGATTCTGACGTCACACTTGGGATTGTGACGTCACACTTTGGATTGTGACGTCACAGAACGCATTGTGACGTCACAGAATGTATTGTGGGGTGTCAGACTGGATTGTGACGTCACAGAATGTATTGTGACGTCACAGAAGGGATTGTGACGTCACAGAATGAATTGTGACGCGAGGGGATTGTGACGTCACACTTTGGATTGTGACCTCACAGAATGCATTGTGACGTCACAGAATGGATTGTGGGGTGTCAGACTGGATTGTGACGTCACAGCATGCATTGTGACGTCATAGAATGGATTGTGACGTCACAGAATGGATTATGACATCACAGAATGGATTGTGACGCGAGTGGATTGTGACGTCACACTTAGGATTGTGACGTCACAGAATGGATTGGGGGTGTAAGAATGGATTGTGACGTCACTCTTTGGATTGTGACGTCACAGAATGTATTGTGACGTCACACTTTGGATTGTGACGTCACAGAATGCATTGTGGTGTGTCAGAATGGATTGTGACGTCACACTTTGGATTGTGACGTCACAGAATGCATTGTGACTTCACAGAATGTATTGTGGGGTGTCAGAATGGATTCTGACGTCACACTTGGGATTGTGACGTCACACTTTGGATTGTGACGTCACAGAACGCATTGTGACGTCACAGAATGTATTGTGGGGTGTCAGACTGGATTGTGACGTCACAGAATGCATTGTGACGTCAAAGAATGCATTGTGGTGTGTCAGAATGGATTGTGACGTCACAGAATGCATTGTGACGTCACAGAATGGATTGTGACGTCACAGAATGCATTGTGACGCGTTTGGATTGTGACGTCACACTTTGGATTGTGACCTCACAGAATGCATTGTGACGTCACAGAATGGATTGTCGGGTGTCAGAATGGATTGTGACGTCACATAATGCATTGTGACGTCACAGAAGGGATTGTGACGTCACAGAATGCATTGTGACATCACAGAATGGATTCTGATGCGAGGGGATTGTGACGTCACACTTTGGATTGTGACGTCACAGAATGGATTGTGACGTCACAGAATGAATTTTGACGTCACAGAATGGATTGTGACGTGAGGGGATTGTGACGTCACACTTTGGATTGTGACGTCAGAGAATGGATTGTGACGTTACAGAAGGGATTGTGACATCATCGAATGGATTGTGACGCGAGGGGTTTGTGATGTCACACTTTGGATTGTGATGTCACAGAATGTATTGTGACGTCGCAGAATGGATTGGTGTGTCTCAGACTGGATTGTCACGTCACAGAATCCATTGTGACGTCATAGCATGGATTGTGACGTCACAGAATGGATTGTGACGTCACAGAATGGATTTTGACGCGCGGGGATTGTGACGTCACACTTTGGATTGTGACGTCACAGAATGCATTGTGACGTCACAGAATGGATTGTGGGGTGTCAGACTGGATTGTGACGTCACAGAATGCATTGTGACGTCACAGAAGGGATTGTGATGTCACAGAAGGGATTGTGACATCATCGAATGTATTGTGATGTGAGGGGTTTGTGATGTCACACTTTGGATTGTGATGTCAGAGAATGTATTGTGACGTCACAGAATGCATTGGTGGGTGTCAGACTGGATTGTGACGTCACAGAATGCATTGTGACGTCACAGAATGCATTGTGACGTCTCAGAATGTATTGTGACGTCACAGAATGGATTGTGGCGCGAGGGGATTGTGACGTCACACTTTGGATTGTGACGTCACAGAATGCATTGTGACGTCACAGAATGGATTGTGGGGTGTCAGATTGGATTGTGACGTCACAGAATTCATTGTGATGTCACAGAATGTATTGTGATGTCACAGAAGGAATTGTGACATCATCGAATGGATTGTGACGCGAGGGGATTGTGACGTCACACTTTGGATTGTGACGTCACAGAATGAATTGTGACTTCACAGAATGGATTGTGGGGTGTCAGAATGGATTCTGACGTCACACTTTGGATTGTGACGTCACAGAATGCATTGTGACTTCACAGAATGTATTGTGTTGTGTCAGAATGGATTGTGACGTCACAGTATGCATTGTGACGTCACACTTTGGATTGTGACGTCACAGAATGCATTGTGACGTCACAGAATGCATTGTGACGTCACACTTTGGATTGTGACGTCACAGAATGCATTGTGACGTCATAGCATGGATTGTGACGTCACAGAATGGATTGTGACGTCACAGAAGGGATTTTGACGCGAGGGGATTGTGACGTCACACTTTGGATTGTGACGTCACAGAATGCATTGTGACGTCACAGAATGGATTGTGGGGTGTCAGACTGGATTGTGACGTCACAGAATGCATTGTGACGTCACAGAAGGGATTGTGATGTCACAGAAGGGATTGTGACATCATCGAATGTATTGTGACGCGAGGGGTTTGTGATGTCACACTTTGGATTGTGACGTCACAGAATGCATTGTGACGTCACAGAATGGATTGTGACGTCACACTTTGGATTGTGACGTCACAGAATGTATTGTGACGTCACAGAATGCATTGTGACGTCACAGAATGGATTGTGACGTCACAGAATGGATTGTGACGCGAGCGCATTGTGACGTCACACTTTGGATTGTGACCTCACAGAATGCATTGTGACGTCACAGAATGGATTGTGGGGTGTTAGACTTGATTGTGACGTCACAGAATGCATTGTGACGTCACAGAATGCATTGTGACGTCACAGAATGCATTGTGGTTTGTCAGAATGGATTGTGACGTCACAGAATGTATTGTGACGTCACAGAAGGGATTGTGACGTCACAGAAGGGATTGTGACGTCACAGAAGGGATTGTTACATCATCGGATGGATTGTGACGCGAGGGGATTGTGACGTCACACTTTGGATTGTGACGTCACAGAATGCATTGTGACGTCACAGAATGGATTGTGGGGTGTCAGGCTGGATTGTGACGTCACAGAATGCATTGTGACGTCATAGAATGGATTGTGATGTCTCAGAACGGATTGAGACATTACAGAATGGATTGTGATGCGATCTGATTGTGACGTCACACTTTGGATTGTGACGTCACAGAATGGATTGTGACGTCAGAGAATGGGTTGTGACGCGAGGGGATTGTGACGTCACACTTTGGATTGTGACGTCATAGAATGTATTCTGACGTCACAGAATGAATTTTGACGTCACAGAATGGATTGTGACGTCACAGAAGGGATTGTGACATCATCGAATGGATTGTGACGCGAGGGGATTGTGACGTCAAACTTTGGATTGTGACGTCGGAGAATGGATTGTGACGTCACAGAACGCATTGGTGGGTGTCAGACTGGATTGTGAAGTTACAGAATGGATTGTGACGTCACAGAATGGATTGTGACGTCACAGAATGGATTTTGACGTGAGGGGATTGTGACGTCACACTTTGGATTGTGACCTCACAGAATGCATTGTGACGTCACACTTTGGATTGTGACCTCACAGAATGCATTGTGACGTCACAGAATGCATTGTGACGTCACAGAATTTATTGTGACGTCACAGAAAGGATTGTGACATCATCGAATGGATTGTGACGCGAGGGGATTGTGACGTCAAACTTTCGATTGTGACGTCACAGAATGCATTGTGACGTCACAGAATGGATTGTGGGGTGTCAGACTGGATTGTGACGTCACAGAATCCATTGTGACGTCATAGAACGGATTGTGATGTCACAGAAGGGATTATGACATCACAGAATGGATTGTGACGCGAGGGGATTGTGACGTCACACTTTGGATTGTGACGTCACAGAATGCATTGTGACGTCACAGAATGGATTGTGGGGTGTCAGAATGGATTTTGACGTCACACTTTGGATTGTGACCTCACAGAATGCATTGTGACGTCACAGAATGGATTGTGGGGTGTCAGAATGGATTGTGACGTCACACTTTGGATTGTGACGTCACAGAATGCATTGTGACTTCACAGAATGTATTGTGGTGTGTCAGAATGGATTCTGACGTCACACTTGGGATTGTGACGTCACACTTTGGATTGTGACGTCACAGAACGCATTGTGACGTCACAGAATGTATTGTGGGGTGTCAGCCTGGATTGTGACGTCACAGAATGTATTGTGACGTCACAGAAGGGATTGTGACGTCACAGAATGAATTGTGACGCGAGGGGATTGTGACGTCACACTTTGGATTGTGACCTCACAGAATGCATTGTGACGTCACAGAATGGATTGTGGGGTGTCAGACTGGATTGTGACGTCACAGCATGCATTGTGACGTCATAGAATGGATTGTGACGTCACAGAATGGATTATGACATCACAGAATGGATTGTGACGCGAGTGGATTGTGACGTCACACTTAGGATTGTGACGTCACAGAATGGATTGGGGGTGTAAGAATGGATTGTGACGTCACTCTTTGGATTGTGACGTCACAGAATGTATTGTGACGTCACAGAATGGATTGTGGGGTGTCAGAATGGATTGTGACGTCACACTTTGGATTGTGACGTCACAGAATGCATTGTGACGTCTCAGAATGCATTGTGGTGTGTCAGAATGGATTGTGACGTCACAGAATATATTGTGACGTCACACTTTGGATTGTGACGTCACAGAATGCATTGTGGTGTGTCAGAATGGATTGTGACGTCACACTTTGGATTGTGACGTCACAGAATGCATTGTGACTTCACAGAATGTATTGTGGGGTGTCAGAATGGATTCTGACGTCACACTTGGGATTGTGACGTCACACTTTGGATTGTGACGTCACAGAACGCATTGTGACGTCACAGAATGTATTGTGGGGTGTCAGACTGGATTGTGACGTCACAGAATGCATTGTGACGTCAAAGAATGCATTGTGGTGTGTCAGAATGGATTGTGACGTCACAGAATGCATTGTGACGTCACAGAATGGATTGTGACGTCACAGAATGCATTGTGACGCGTTTGGATTGTGACGTCACACTTTGGATTGTGACCTCACAGAATGCATTGTGACGTCACAGAATGGATTGTCGGGTGTCAGAATGGATTGTGACGTCACATAATGCATTGTGACGTCACAGAAGGGATTGTGACGTCACAGAATGCATTGTGACATCACAGAATGGATTCTGATGCGAGGGGATTGTGACGTCACACTTTGGATTGTGACGTCACAGAATGGATTGTGACGTCACAGAATGAATTTTGACGTCACAGAATGGATTGTGACGTGAGGGGATTGTGACGTCACACTTTGGATTGTGACGTCAGAGAATGGATTGTGACGTTACAGAAGGGATTGTGACATCATCGAATGGATTGTGACGCGAGGGGTTTGTGATGTCACACTTTGGATTGTGATGTCACAGAATGTATTGTGACGTCGCAGAATGGATTGGTGTGTCTCAGACTGGATTGTCACGTCACAGAATCCATTGTGACGTCATAGCATGGATTGTGACGTCACAGAATGGATTGTGACGTCACAGAATGGATTTTGACGCGCGGGGATTGTGACGTCACACTTTGGATTGTGACGTCACAGAATGCATTGTGACGTCACAGAATGGATTGTGGGGTGTCAGACTGGATTGTGACGTCACAGAATGCATTGAGACGTCACAGAAGGGATTGTGATGTCACAGAAGGGATTGTGACATCATCGAATGTATTGTGATGTGAGGGGTTTGTGATGTCACACTTTGGATTGTGATGTCAGAGAATGTATTGTGACGTCACAGAATGCATTGGTGGGTGTCAGACTGGATTGTGACGTCACAGAATGGATTGTGGCGCGAGGGGATTGTGACGTCACACTTTGGATTGTGACGTCACAGAATGCATTGTGACGTCACAGAATGGATTGTGGGGTGTCAGATTGGATTGTGACGTCACAGAATTCATTGTGATGTCACAGAATGTATTGTGATGTCACAGAAGGAATTGTGACATCATCGAATGGATTGTGACGCGAGGGGATTGTGACGTCACACTTTGGATTGTGACGTCACAGAATGAATTGTGACTTCACAGAATGGATTGTGGGGTGTCAGAATGGATTCTGACGTCACACTTTGGATTGTGACGTCACAGAATGCATTGTGACTTCACAGAATGTATTGTGTTGTGTCAGAATGGATTGTGACGTCACAGAATGCATTGTGACGTCACACTTTGGATTGTGACGTCACAGAATGCATTGTGACGTCACAGAATGCATTGTGACGTCACACTTTGGATTGTGACGTCACAGAATGCATTGTGACTTCACAGAATGGATTGTGGGGTGTCAGAATGGATTCTGACGTCACACTTTGGATTGTGACGTCACACTTTGGATTGTGACGTCACAGAACGCATTGTGACGTCACAGAATGTATTGTGGGGTGTCAGACTGGATTGTGACGTCACAGAATGCATTGTGACGTCAAAGAATGCATTGTGGTGTGTCAGAATGGATTGTGACGTCACAGAATGCATTGTGACGTCACAGAATGGATTGTGACGTCACAGAATGCATTGTGACGCGTTTGGATTGTGACGTCACACTTTGGATTGTGACCTCACAGAATGCATTGTGACGTCACAGAATGTATTGTGGGGTGTCAGAGTGGATTGTGACGTCACATAATGCATTGTGACGTCACAGAAGGGATTGTGACGTCACAGAATGCATTGTGACATCACAGAATGGATTCTGATGCGAGGGGATTGTGACGTCACACTTTGGATTGTGACGTCACAGAATGGATTGTGACGTCACAGAATGAATTTTGACGTCACAGAATGGATTGTGACGTGAGGGGATTGTGACGTCACACTTTGGATTGTGACGTCACAGAATGGATTGTGACGTCAGAGAATGGGTTGTGACGCGAGGGGATTGTGACGTCACACTTTGGATTGTGACGTCATAGAATGTATTCTGACGTCACAGAATGAATTTTGACGTCACAGAATGGATTGTGACGTCACAGAAGGGATTGTGACATCATCGAATGGATTGTGACGCGAGGTGATTGTGACGTCAAACTTTGGATTGTGACGTCGGAGAATGGATTGTGACGTCACAGAACGCATTGGTGGGTGTCAGACTGGATTGTGAATTGACAGAATGGATTGTGACGTCACAGAATGGATTGTGACGTCACAGAATGGATTTTGACATGAGGGGATTGTGACGTCACACTTTGGATTGTGACCTCACAGAATGCATTGTGACGTCACACTTTGGATTGTGACCTCACAGAATGCATTGTGACGTCACAGAATGCATTGTGACGTCACAGAATGCATTGTGACGTGAGGGGATTGTGACGTCACACTTTGGATTGTGACGTCAGAGAATGGATTGTGACGTTACAGAAGGGATTGTGACATCATCGAATGGATTGTGACGCGAGGGGTTTGTGATGTCACACTTTGGATTGTGATGTCACAGAATGTATTGTGACGTCGCAGAATGGATTGGTGGGTCTCAGACTGGATTGTCACGTCACAGAATCCATTGTGACGTCATAGCATGGATTGTGACGTCACAGAATGGATTGTGACGTCACAGAATGGATTTTGACGCGCGGGGATTGTGACGTCACACTTTGGATTGTGACGTCACAGAATGCATTGTGACGTCACAGAATGGATTGTGGGGTGTCAGACTGGATTGTGACGTCACAGAATGCATTGTGACGTCACAGAATGGATTGTGATGTCACAGAAGGGATTGTGACATCATCGAATGTATTGTGATGTGAGGGGTTTGTGATGTCACACTTTGGATTGTGACGTCAGAGAATGTATTGTGACGTCACAGAATGCATTGGTGGGTGTCAGACTGGATTGTGACGTCACAGAATGCATTGTGACGTCACAGAATGCATTGTGACGTCTCAGAATGGATTGTGACGTCACAGAATGGATTGTGGCGCGAGGGGATTGTGACGTCACACTTTGGATTGTGACGTCAGAGAATGTAATTGTGACGTCACAGAATGGATTGTGGGGTGTCAGATTGGATTGTGACGTCACAGAATTCATTGTGATGTCACAGAATGTATTGTGATGTCACAGAAGGAATTGTGACATCATCGAATGGATTGTGACGCGAGGGGATTGTGACGTCACACTTTGGATTGTGACGTCACAGAATGCATTGTGACGTCACAGAATGGATTGTGGGGTGTCAGAATGGATTCTGACGTCACACTTTGGATTGTGACGTCACAGAATGCATTGTGATGTCACAGAATGCATTGTGGTGTGTCAGAATGGATTGTGACGTCACAGAATGCATTGTGACGTCACACTTTGGATTGTGACGTCACAGAATGCATTGTGACGTCACAGAATGGATTGTGACGTCACACTTTGGATTGTGACGTCACAGAATGTATTGTGACGTCACAGAATGCATTGTGACGTCACAGAATGGATTGTGGGGTGTCAGACTGGATTGTGACGTCACAGAATCCATTGTGACGTCATAGCATGGATTGTGACGTCACAGAATGGATTGTGACGTCACAGAAGGGATTTTGACGCGAGGGGATTGTGACGTCACACTTTGGATTGTGACGTCACAGAATGCATTGTGACGTCACAGAATGGATTGTGGGGTGTCAGACTGGATTGTGACGTCACAGAATGCATTGTGACGTCACAGAAGGGATTGTGATGTCACAGAAGGGATTGTGACATCATCGAATGTATTGTGACGCGAGGGGTTTGTGATGTCACACTTTGGATTGTGACGTCAGAGAATGTAATTGTGACGTCACAGAATGCATTGTTGGGTGTCAGACTGGATTGTGACGTCACAGAATGCATTGTGACGTCATAGAACGGATTGTGATGTCACAGAAGGGATTATGACATCACAGAATGGATTGTGATGCGAGGGGATTGTGACGTCACACTTTGGATTGTGACGTCACAGAATGCATTGTGACGTCACAGAATGGATTGTGGGGTGTCAGAATGGATTGTGACGTCACACTTTGGATTGTGACGTCACAGAATGCATTGTGACGTCACAGAATGGATTGTGGGGTGTCAGAATGGATTGTGACGTCACACTTTGGATTGTGACGTCAGAGAATGCATTGTGACTTCACAGAATGTATTGTGGTGTGTCAGAATGGATTCTGACGTCACACTTGGGATTGTGACGTCACACTTTGGATTGTGACGTCACAGAACGCATTGTGACGTCACAGAATGTATTGTGGGGTGTCAGACTGGATTGTGACGTCACAGAATGTATTGTGACGTCACAGAAGGGATTGTGACGTCACAGAAGGGATTGTGACGTCACAGAATGGATTGTGACGCGAGGGGATTGTGACGTCACACTTTGGATTGTGACGTCACAGAATGCATTGTGACGTTACAGAATGGATTGTGACGCGAGGGGATTGTGACGTCACACTTTGGATTGTGACCTCACAGAATGCATTGTGACGTCACAGAATGGATTGTGGGGTGTCAGACTGGATTGTGACGTCACAGAATGCATTGTGACGTCATAGAATGTATTGTGACGTCACAGAATGGATTTTGACGCGAGGGGATT
The DNA here is from genome assembly GCF_964237585.1 of Gallinula chloropus. Lineage (NCBI taxonomy): Eukaryota > Metazoa > Chordata > Aves > Gruiformes > Rallidae > Gallinula > Gallinula chloropus. Next base: position 58,158 of record NW_028168668.1, read on the forward strand.
GTGACGTCATACTTTGCATTGTGACATCACAGAATGCATTGTGACGTCACAGAATGTATTGTGGGGTGTCAGACTGGATTGTGACGTCACAGAATGCATTGTGATGTCACAGAATGGATTGTGATGTCACAGAAGGGATTGTGACTTTATCGAATGGATTGTGACGCGAGGGGGTTGTGACATCACACTTTGGATTGTGACGTCACAGAATGCATTGTGACGTCACAGAATGGATTGTGGGGTGTCAGACTGGATTGTGACGTCACAGAATCCATTGTGACGTCATAGCATGGATTGTGACGTCACAGAATGGATTGTGACGTCACAGAAGGGATTTTGACGCGAGGGGATTGTGACGTCACACTTTGGATTGTGACGTCACAGAATGCATTGTGACGTCACAGAATGGATTGTGGGGTGTCAGACTGGATTGTGACGTCACAGAATGCATTGTGACGTCACAGAAGGGATTGTGATGTCACAGAAGGGATTGTGACATCATCGAATGTATTGTGACGCGAGGGGTTTGTGATGTCACACTTTGGATTGTGACGTCACAGAATGCATTGTGACGTCACAGAATGGATTGTGACGTCACACTTTGGATTGTGACGTCACAGAATGTATTGTGACGTCACAGAATGCATTGTGACGTCACAGAATGGATTGTGACGTCACAGAATGGATTGTGACGCGAGCGGATTGTGACGTCACACTTTGGATTGTGACCTCACAGAATGCATTGTGACGTCACAGAATGGATTGTGGGGTGTTAGACTTGATTGTGACGTCACAGAATGCATTGTGACTTCACAGAATGCATTGTGACGTCACAGAATGCATTGTGGTTTGTCAGAATGGATTGTGACGTCACAGAATGTATTGTGACGTCACAGAAGGGATTGTGACGTCACAGAAGGGATTGTTACATCATCGGATGGATTGTGACGCGAGGGGATTGTGACGTCACACTTTGGATTGTGACGTCACAGAATGCATTGTGACGTCACAGAATGGATTGTGGGGTGTCAGGCTGGATTGTGACGTCACAGAATGCATTGTGACGTCATAGAATGGATTGTGATGTCTCAGAACGGATTGAGACATTACAGAATGGATTGTGATGCGATCTGATTGTGACGTCACACTTTGGATTGTGACGTCACAGAATGGATTGTGACGTCAGAGAATGGGTTGTGACGCGAGGGGATTGTGACGTCACACTTTGGATTGTGACCTCACAGAATGCATTGTGACGTCACACTTTGGATTGTGACGTCACAGAATGGATTGTGACGTCAGAGAATGGGTTGTGACGCGAGGGGATTGTGACGTCACACTTTGGATTGTGACGTCATAGAATGTATTCTGACGTCACAGAATGAATTTTGACGTCACAGAATGGATTGTGACGTCACAGAAGGGATTGTGACATCATCGAATGGATTGTGACGCGAGGTGATTGTGACGTCAAACTTTGGATTGTGACGTCGGAGAATGGATTGTGACGTCACAGAACGCATTGGTGGGTGTCAGACTGGATTGTGAATTGACAGAATGGATTGTGACGTCACAGAATGGATTGTGACGTCACAGAATGGATTTTGACGTGAGGGGATTGTGACGTCACACTTTGGATTGTGACCTCACAGAATGCATTGTGACGTCACACTTTGGATTGTGACCTCACAGAATGCATTGTGACGTCACAGAATGCATGGTGACGTCACAGAATGGATTGTGACGTGAGGGGATTGTGACGTCACACTTTGGATTGTGACGTCAGAGAATGGATTGTGACGTTACAGAAGGGATTGTGACATCATCGAATGGATTGTGACGCGAGGGGTTTGTGATGTCACACTTTGGATTGTGATGTCACAGAATGTATTGTGACGTCGCAGAATGGATTGGTGGGTCTCAGACTGGATTGTCACGTCACAGAATCCATTGTGACGTCATAGCATGGATTGTGACGTCACAGAATGGATTGTGACGTCACAGAATGGATTTTGACGCGCGGGGATTGTGACGTCACACTTTGGATTGTGACGTCACAGAATGCATTGTGACGTCACAGAATGGATTGTGGGGTGTCAGACTGGATTGTGACGTCACAGAATGCATTGTGACGTCACAGAATGGATTGTGATGTCACAGAAGGGATTGTGACATCATCGAATGTATTGTGATGTGAGGGGTTTGTGATGTCACACTTTGGATTGTGACGTCAGAGAATGTATTGTGACGTCACAGAATGCATTGGTGGGTGTCAGACTGGATTGTGACGTCACAGAATGCATTGTGACGTCACAGAATGCATTGTGACGTCTCAGAATGGATTGTGACGTCACAGAATGGATTGTGGCGCGAGGGGATTGTGACGTCACACTTTGGATTGTGACGTCAGAGAATGTAATTGTGACGTCACAGAATGGATTGTGGGGTGTCAGATTGGATTGTGACGTCACAGAATTCATTGTGATGTCACAGAATGTATTGTGATGTCACAGAAGGAATTGTGACATCATCGAATGGATTGTGACGCGAGGGGATTGTGACGTCACACTTTGGATTGTGACGTCACAGAATGCATTGTGACGTCACAGAATGGATTGTGGGGTGTCAGAATGGATTCTGACGTCACACTTTGGATTGTGACGTCACAGAATGCATTGTGACTTCACAGAATGTATTGTGTTGTGTCAGAATGGATTGTGACGTCACAGAATGCATTGTGACGTCACACTTTGGATTGTGACGTCACAGAATGCATTGTGACGTCACAGAATGGATTGTGACGTCACACTTTGGATTGTGACGTCACAGAATGTATTGTGACGTCACAGAATGCATTGTGACGTCACAGAATGGATTGTGGGGTGTCAGACTGGATTGTGACGTCACAGAATCCATTGTGACGTCATAGCATGGATTGTGACGTCACAGAATGGATTGTGACGTCACAGAAGGGATTTTGACGCGAGGGGATTGTGACGTCACACTTTGGATTGTGACGTCACAGAATGCATTGTGACGTCACAGAATGGATTGTGGGGTGTCAGACTGGATTGTGACGTCACAGAATGCATTGTGACGTCACAGAAGGGATTGTGATGTCACAGAAGGGATTGTGACATCATCGAATGTATTTTGACGCGAGGGGTTTGTGATGTCACACTTTGGATTGTGACGTCAGAGAATGTAATTGTGACGTCACAGAATGCATTGTTGGGTGTCAGACTGGATTGTGACGTCACAGAATGCATTGTGACGTCATAGAACGGATTGTGATGTCACAGAAGGGATTATGACATCACAGAATGGATTGTGATGCGAGGGGATTGTGACGTCACACTTTGGATTGTGACGTCACAGAATGCATTGTGACGTCACAGAATTGATTGTGGGGTGTCAGAATGGATTGTGACGTCACACTTTGGATTGTGACGTCACAGAATGCATTGTGACGTCACAGAATGGATTGTGGGGTGTCAGAATGGATTGTGACGTCACACTTTGGATTGTGACGTCACAGAATGCATTGTGACTTCACAGAATGTATTGTGGTGTGTCAGAATGGATTCTGACGTCACACTTGGGATTGTGACGTCACACTTTGGATTGTGACGTCACAGAACGCATTGTGACGTCACAGAATGTATTGTGGGGTGTCAGACTGGATTGTGACGTCACAGAATGTATTGTGACGTCACAGAAGGGATTGTGACGTCACAGAAGGGATTGTGACGTCACAGAATGGATTGTGACGCGAGGGGATTGTGACGTCACACTTTGGATTGTGACGTCACAGAATGCATTGTGACGTCACAGAATGGATTGTGACGCGAGGGGATTGTGACGTCACACTTTGGATTGTGACCTCACAGAATGCATTGTGACGTCACAGAATGGATTGTGGGGTGTCAGACTGGATTGTGACGTCACAGAATGCATTGTGACGTCATAGAATGTATTGTGACGTCACAGAATGGATTTTGACACGAGGGGATTGTGACGTCATACTTTGCATTGTGACATCACAGAATGCATTGTGACGTCACAGAATGTATTGTGGGGTGTCAGACTGGATTGTGACGTCACAGAATGCATTGTGATGTCACAGAATGGATTGTGATGTCACAGAAGGGATTGTGACATTATCGAATGGATTGTGACGCGAGGGGGTTGTGACATCACACTTTGGATTGTGACGTCACAGAATGCATTGTGACGTCACAGAATGGATTGTGGGGTGTCAGACTGGATTGTGACGTCACAGAATCCATTGTGACGTCATAGCATGGATTGTGACGTCACAGAATGGATTGTGACGTCACAGAAGGGATTTTGACGCGAGGGGATTGTGACGTCACACTTTGGATTGTGACGTCACAGAATGCATTGTGACGTCACAGAATGGATTGTGGGGTGTCAGACTGGATTGTGACGTCACAGAATGCATTGTGACGTCACAGAAGGGATTGTGATGTCACAGAAGGGATTGTGACATCATCGAATGTATTGTGATGCGAGGGGTTTGTGATGTCACACTTTGGATTGTGACGTCAGAGAATGTAATTGTGACGTCACAGAATGCATTGTTGGGTGTCAGACTGGATTGTGACGTCACAGAATGCATTGTGACGTCATAGAACGGATTGTGATGTCACAGAAGGGATTATGACATCACAGAATGGATTGTGACGCGAGGGGATTGTGACGTCACACTTTGGATTGTGACGTCACAGAATGCATTGTGACGTCACAGAATGGATTGTGGGGTGTCAGAATGGATTTTGACGTCACACTTTGGATTGTGACCTCACAGAATGCATTGTGACGTCACAGAATGGATTGTGGGGTGTCAGATTGGATTGTGACGTCACAGAATTCATTGTGATGTCACAGAATGTATTGTGATGTCACAGAAGGAATTGTGACATCATCGAATGGATTGTGACGCGAGGGGATTGTGACGTCACACTTTGGATTGTGACGTCACAGAATGCATTGTGACGTCACAGAATGGATTGTGGGGTGTCAGAATGGATTCTGACGTCACACTTTGGATTGTGACGTCACAGAATGCATTGTGATGTCACAGAATGCATTGTGGTGTGTCAGAATGGATTGTGACGTCACAGAATGCATTGTGACGTCACACTTTGGATTGTGACGTCACAGAATGCATTGTGACGTCACAGAATGGATTGTGACGTCACACTTTGGATTGTGACGTCACAGAATGTATTGTGACGTCACAGAATGCATTGTGACGTCACAGAATGGATTGTGGGGTGTCAGACTGGATTGTGACGTCACAGAATCCATTGTGACGTCATAGCATGGATTGTGACGTCACAGAATGGATTGTGACGTCACAGAAGGGATTTTGACGCGAGGGGATTGTGACGTCACACTTTGGATTGTGACGTCACAGAATGCATTGTGACGTCACAGAATGGATTGTGGGGTGTCAGACTGGATTGTGACGTCACAGAATGCATTATGACGTCAGAGAAGGGATTGTGATGTCACAGAAGGGATTGTGACATCATCGAATGTATTGTGACGCGAGGGGTTTGTGATGTCACACTTTGGATTGTGACGTCAGAGAATGTAATTGTGACGTCACAGAATGCATTGTTGGGTGTCAGACTGGATTGTGACGTCACAGAATGCATTGTGACGTCATAGAACGGATTGTGATGTCACAGAAGGGATTATGACATCACAGAATGGATTGTGATGCGAGGGGATTGTGACGTCACACTTTGGATTGTGACGTCACAGAATGCATTGTGACGTCACAGAATGGATTGTGGGGTGTCAGAATGGATTGTGACGTCACACTTTGGATTGTGACGTCACAGAATGCATTGTGACGTCACAGAATGGATGGTGGGGTGTCAGAATGGATTGTGACGTCACACTTTGGATTGTGACGTCACAGAATGCATTGTGACTTCACAGAATGTATTGTGGTGTGTCAGAATGGATTCTGACGTCACACTTGGGATTGTGACGTCACACTTTGGATTGTGACGTCACAGAACGCATTGTGACGTCACAGAATGTATTGTGGGGTGTCAGACTGGATTGTGACGTCACAGAATGTATTGTGACGTCACAGAAGGGATTGTGACGTCACAGAAGGGATTGTGACGTCACAGAATGGATTGTGACGCGAGGGGATTGTGACGTCACACTTTGGATTGTGACGTCACAGAATGCATTGTGACGTCACAGAATGGATTGTGACGCGAGGGGATTGTGACGTCACACTTTGGATTGTGACCTCACAGAATGCATTGTGACGTCACAGAATGGATTGTGGGGTGTCAGACTGGATTGTGACGTCACAGAATGCATTGTGACGTCATAGAATGTATTGTGACGTCACAGAATGGATTTTGACACGAGGGGATTGTGACGTCATACTTTGCATTGTGACATCACAGAATGCATTGTGACGTCACAGAATGTATTGTGGGGTGTCAGACTGGATTGTGACGTCACAGAATGCATTGTGATGTCACAGAATGGATTGTGATGTCACAGAAGGGATTGTGACATTATCGAATGGATTGTGACGCGAGGGGGTTGTGACATCACACTTTGGATTGTGACGTCACAGAATGCATTGTGACGTCACAGAATGGATTGTGGGGTGTCAGACTGGATTGTGACGTCACAGAATCCATTGTGACGTCATAGCATGGATTGTGACGTCACAGAATGGATTGTGACGTCACAGAAGGGATTTTGACGCGAGGGGATTGTGACGTCACACTTTGGATTGTGACGTCACAGAATGCATTGTGACGTCACAGAATGGATTGTGGGGTGTCAGACTGGATTGTGACGTCACAGAATGCATTGTGACGTCACAGAAGGGATTGTGATGTCACAGAAGGGATTGTGACATCATCGAATGTATTGTGACGCGAGGGGTTTGTGATGTCACACTTTGGATTGTGACGTCAGAGAATGTAATTGTGACGTCACAGAATGCATTGTTGGGTGTCAGACTGGATTGTGACGTCACAGAATGCATTGTGACGTCATAGAACGGATTGTGATGTCACAGAAGGGATTATGACATCACAGAATGGATTGTGACGCGAGGGGATTGTGACGTCACAATTTGGATTGTGACGTCACAGAATGCATTGTGACGTCACAGAATGGATTGTGGGGTGTCAGAATGGATTTTGACGTCACACTTTGGATTGTGACCTCACAGAATGCATTGTGACGTCACAGAATGGATTGTGGGGTGTCAGAATGGATTGTGACGTCACACTTTGGATTGTGACGTCACAGAATGCATTGTGACTTCACAGAATGTATTGTGGTGTGTCAGAATGGATTCTGACGTCACACTTGGGATTGTGACGTCACACTTTGGATTGTGACGTCACAGAACGCATTGTGACGTCACAGAATGTATTGTGGGGTGTCAGACTGGATTGTGACGTCACAGAATGTATTGTGACGTCACAGAAGGGATTGTGACGTCACAGAAGGGATTGTGACGTCACAGAATGGATTGTGACGCGAGGGGATTGTGACGTCACACTTTGGATTGTGACGTCACAGAATGCATTGTGACGTCACAGAATGGATTGTGACGCGAGGGGATTGTGACGTCACACTTTGGATTGTGACCTCACAGAATGCATTGTGACGTCACAGAATGGATTGTGGGGTGTCAGACTGGATTGTGACGTCACAGAATGCATTGTGACGTCATAGAATGGATTGTGACGTCACAGAATGGATTATGACATCACAGAATGGATTGTGACGCGAGTGGATTGTGACGTCACACTTAGGATTGTGACGCCACAGAATGGATTGGGGGTGTAAGAATGGATTGTGACGTCACTCTTTGGATTGTGACGTCACAGAATGTATTGTGACGTCACAGAATGGATTGTGGGGTGTCAGAATGGATTGTGACGTCACACTTTGGATTCTGACGTCACAGAATGCATTGTGACGTCTCAGAATGCATTGTGGTGTGTCAGAATGGATTGTGACGTCACAGAATATATTGTGACGTCACACTTTGGATTGTGACGTCACAGAATGCATTGTGGTGTGTCAGAATGGATTGTGATGTCACAGAATGCATTGTGACGTCACACTTTGGATTGTGACGTCTCAGAATGGATTGTGACGTTACAGAAGGGATTGTGACATCATCGAATGGATTGTGACGCGAGGGGTTTGTGATGTCACACTTTGGATTGTGATGTCACAGAATGTATTGTGACGTCGCAGAATGGATTGGTGTGTCTCAGACTGGATTGTCACGTCACAGAATCCATTGTGACGTCATAGCATGGATTGTGACGTCACAGAATGGATTGTGACGTCACAGAATGGATTTTGAAACGAGGGGATTGTGACGTCACACTTTGGATTGTGACGTCACAGAATGCATTGTGACGTCACAGAATGGATTGTGGGGTGTCAGACTGGATTGTGACGTCACAGAATGCATTGTGACGTCACAGAATGGATTGTGATGTCACAGAAGGGATTGTGACATCATCGAATGTATTGTGATGTGAGGGGTTTGTGATGTCACACTTTAGATTGTGACGTCAGAGAATGTATTGTGACGTCACAGAATGCATTGGTGGGTGTCAGACTGGATTGTGACGTCACAGAATGCATTGTGACGTCACAGAATGCATTGTGACGTCTCAGAATGTATTGTGACGTCACAGAATGGATTGTGGCGCGAGGGGATTGTGACGTCACACTTTGGATTGTGACGTCACAGAATGCATTGTGACGTCACAGAATGGATTGTGGGGTGTCAGATTGGATTGTGACGTCACAGAATTCATTGTGATGTCACAGAATGTATTGTGATGTCACAGAAGGAATTGTGACATCATCGAATGGATTGTGACGCGAGGGGATTGTGACGTCACACTTTGGATTGTGACGTCACAGAATGCATTGTCACTTCACAGAATGGATTGTGGGGTGTCAGAATGGATTCTGACGTCACACTTTGGATTGTGACGTCACAGAATGCATTGTGACTTCACAGAATGTATTGTGTTGTGTCAGAATGGATTCTGACGTCACTCTTTGGATTGTGACGTCACAGAATGTATTGTGACGTCACAGAATGGATTGTGGGGTGTCAGAATGGATTGTGACGTCACACTTTGGATTGTGACGTCACAGAATGCATTGTGACGTCTCAGAATGCATTGTGGTGTGTCAGAATGGATTGTGACGTCACAGAATATATTGTGACGTCACACTTTGGATTGTGACGTCACAGAATGCATTGTGGTGTGTCAGAATGGATTGTGACGTCACACTTTGGATTGTGACGTCACAGAATGCATTGTGACTTCACAGAATGTATTGTGGGGTGTCAGAATGGATTCTGACGTCACACTTGGGATTGTGACGTCACACTTTGGATTGTGACGTCACAGAACGCATTGTGACGTCACAGAATGTATTGTGGGGTGTCAGACTGGATTGTGACGTCACAGAATGCATTGTGACGTCACACTTTGGATTGTGACGTCACAGAATGCATTGTGACGTCACAGAATGGATTGTGGGCTGTCAGACTGGATTGTGACGTCACAGAATGCATTGTGACGTCAAAGAATGCATTGTGGTGTGTCAGAATGGATTGTGACGTCACAGAATGCATTGTGACGTCACAGAATGGATTGTGACGTCACAGAATGCATTGTGACGCGTTTGGATTGTGACGTCACACTTTGGATTGTGACGTCACAGAATGCATTGTGACTTCACAGAATGGATTGTGGAGTGTCAGAATGGATTCTGACGTCACACTTTGGATTGTGACGTCACAGAATGCATTGTGACTTCACAGAATGTATTGTGTTGTGTCAGAATGGATTGTGACGTCACAGAATGCATTGTGACGTCACACTTTGGATTGTGACGTCACAGAATGCATTGTGACGTCACAGAATGCATTGTGACGTCACACTTTGGATTGTGACGTCACAGAACGCATTGTGACGTCACAGAATGTATTGTGGGGTGTCAGACTGGATTGTGACGTCACAGAATGCATTGTGACGTCAAAGAATGCATTGTGGTGTGTCAGAATGGATTGTGACGTCACAGAATGCATTGTGACGTCACAGAATGGATTGTGACGTCACAGAATGCATTGTGACGCGTTTGGATTGTGACGTCACACTTTGGATTGTGACCTCACAGAATGCATTGTGACGTCACAGAATGGATTGTGGGGTGTCAGAGTGGATTGTGACGTCACATAATGCATTGTGACGTCACAGAATGCATTGTGACATCACAGAATGCATTGTGACATCACAGAATGGATTCTGATGCGAGGGGATTGTGACGTCACACTTTGGATTGTGACGTCACAGAATGGATTGTGACGTCACAGAATGAATTTTGACGTCACAGAATGGATTGTGACGTGAGGGGATTGTGACGTCACACTTTGGATTGTGACGTCAGAGAATGGATTGTGACGTTACAGAAGGGATTGTGACATCATCGAATGGATTGTGACGCGAGGGGTTTGTGATGTCACACTTTGGATTGTGATGTCACAGAATGTATTGTGACGTCGCAGAATGGATTGGTGTGTCTCAGACTGGATTGTCACGTCACAGAATCCATTGTGACGTCATAGCATGGATTGTGACGTCACAGAATGGATTGTGACGTCACAGAATGGATTTTGACGCGCGGGGATTGTGACGTCACACTTTGGATTGTGACGTCACAGAATGCATTGTGACGTCACAGAATGGATTGTGGGGTGTCAGACTGGATTGTGACGTCACAGAATGCATTGTGACGTCACAGAATGGATTGTGATGTCACAGAAGGGATTGTGACATCATCGAATGTATTGTGATGTGAGGGGTTTGTGATGTCACACTTTGGATTGTGACGTCAGAGAATGTATTGTGACGTCACAGAATGCATTGGTGGGTGTCAGACTGGATTGTGACGTCACAGAATGCATTGTGACGTCACAGAATGCATTGTGACGTCTCAGAATGTATTGTGACGTCACAGAATGGATTGTGGCGCGAGGGGATTGTGACGTCACACTTTGGATTGTGACGTCACAGAATGCATTGTGACGTCACAGAATGGATTGTGGGGTGTCAGATTGGATTGTGACGTCACAGAATTCATTGTGATGTCACAGAATGTATTGTGATGTCACAGAAGGAATTGTGACATCATCGAATGGATTGTGACGCGAGGGGATTGTGACGTCACACTTTGGATTGTGACGTCACAGAATGCATTGTGACTTCACAGAATGGATTGTGGGGTGTCAGAATGGATTCTGACGTCACACTTTGGATTGTGACGTCACAGAATGCATTGTGACTTCACAGAATGTATTGAGTTGTGTCAGAATGGATTCTGACGTCACACTTGGGATTGTGACGTCACACTTTGGATTGTGACGTCACAGAACGCATTGTGACGTCACAGAATGGATTGTGGGGTGTCAGACTGGATTGTGACGTCACAGAATGTATTGTGACGTCACAGAAGGGATTGTGACGTCACAGAATGGATTGTGACGCGAGGGGATTGTGACGTAACACTTTGGATTGTGACGTCACAGAATGCATTGTGACGTCACAGAATGGATTGTGACGCGAGGGGATTGTGACGTCACACTTTGGATTGTGACCTCACAGAATGCATTGTGACGTCACAGAATGGATTGTGGGGTGTCAGACTGGATTGTGACGTCACAGAATGCATTGTGACGTCATAGAATGGATTGTGACGTCACAGAATGGATTATGACATCACAGAATGGATTTTGACGCGAGTGGATTGTGACGTCACACTTAGGATTGTGACGTCACAGAATGGATTGGGGGTGTAAGAATGGATTGTGACGTCACTCTTTGGATTGTGACGTCACAGAATGTATTGTGACGTCACAGAATGGATTGTGGGGTGTCAGAATGGATTGTGACGTCACACTTTGGATTGTGACGTCACAGAATGCATTGTGACGTCTCAGAATGCATTGTGGTGTGTCAGAATGGATTGTGACGTCACAGAATATATTGTGACGTCACACTTTGGATTGTGACGTCACAGAATGCATTGTGGTGTGTCAGAATGGATTGTGACGTCACACTTTGGATTGTGACGTCACAGAATGCATTGTGGCTTCACAGAATGTATTGTGGGGTGTCAGAATGGATTCTGACGTCACACTTGGGATTGTGACGTCACACTTTGGATTGTGACGTCACAGAACGCATTGTGACGTCACAGAATGTATTGTGGGGTGTCAGACTGGATTGTGACGTCACAGAATGCATTGTGACGTCAAAGAATGCATTGTGGTGTGTCAGAATGGATTGTGACGTCACAGAATGCATTGTGACGTCACAGAATGGATTGTGACGTCACAGAATGCATTGTGACGCGTTTGGATTGTGACGTCACACTTTGGATTGTGACCTCACAGAATGCATTGTGACGTCACAGAATGGATTGTGGGGTGTCAGAGTGGATTGTGACGTCACATAATGCATTGTGACGTCACAGAAGGGATTGTGACGTCACAGAATGCATTGTGACATCACAGAATGGATTCTGATGCGAGGGGATTGTGACGTCACACTTTGGATTGTGACGTCACAGAATGGATTGTGACGTCACAGAATGGATTTTGACGTCACAGAATGGATTGTGACGTGAGGGGATTGTGACGTCACACTTTGGATTGTGACGTCAGAGAATGGATTGTGACGTCACAGAATGAATTTTGACGTCACAGAATGGATTGTGACGTGAGGGGATTGTGATGTCACACTTTGGATTGTGATGTCACAGAATGTATTGTGACGTCGCAGAATGGATTGGTGTGTCTCAGACTGGATTGTCACGTCACAGAATCCATTGTGACGTCATAGCATGGATTGTGACGTCACAGAATGGATTGTGACGTCACAGAATGGATTTTGACGCGCGGGGATTGTGACGTCACACTTTGGATTGTGACGTCACAGAATGCATTGTGACGTCACAGAATGGATTGTGGGGTGTCAGACTGGATTGTGACGTCACAGAATGCATTGTGACGTCACAGAATGGATTGTGATGTCACAGAAGGGATTGTGACATCATCGAATGTATTGTGATGTGAGGGGTTTGTGATGTCACACTTTGGATTGTGATGTCAGAGAATGTATTGTGACGTCACAGAATGCATTGGTGGGTGTCAGACTGGATTGTGACGTCACAGAATGCATTGTGACGTCACAGAATGCATTGTGACGTCTCAGAATGTATTGTGACGTCACAGAATGGATTGTGGCGCGAGGGGATTGTGACGTCACACTTTGGATTGTGACGTCACAGAATGCATTGTGACGTCACACTTTGGATTGTGACGTCACAGAATGTATTGTGACGTCACAGAATTCATTGTGATGTCACAGAATGTATTGTGATGTCACAGAAGGAATTGTGACATCATCGAATGGATTGTGACGCGAGGGGATTGTGACGTCACACTTTGGATTGTGACGTCACAGAATGCATTGTGACTTCACAGAATGGATTGTGGGGTGTCAGAATGGATTCTGACGTCACACTTTGGATTGTGACGTCACAGAATGCATTGTGACTTCAAAGAATGTATTGTGTTGTGTCAGAATGGATTGTGACGTCACAGAATGCATTGTGACGTCACAGAATGGATTGTGGGGTGTCAGACTGGATTGTGACGTCACAGAATACATTGTGACGTCATAGCATGGATTGTGACGTCACAGAATGGATTGTGACGTCACAGAATGGATTTTGACGCGCGGGGATTGTGACGTCACACCTTGGGTTGTGACGTCACAGAATGCATTGTGACGTCACAGAAGGGATTGTGATGTCACAGAAGGGATTGTGACATCATCGAATGTATTGTGATGTGAGGGGTTTGTGATGTCACACTTTGGATTGTGATGTCAGAGAATGTATTGTGACGTCACAGAATGCATTGGTGGGTGTCAGACTGGATTGTGACGTCACAGAATGCATTGTGACGTCACAGAATGCATTGTGACGTCTCAGAATGTATTGTGACGTCACAGAATGGATTGTGGCGCGAGGGGATTGTGACGTCACACTTTGGATTGTGACGTCACAGAATGCATTGTGACGTCACAGAATGGATTGTGGGGTGTCAGATTGGATTGTGACGTCACAGAATTCATTGTGATGTCACAGAATGTATTGTGATGTCACAGAAGGAATTGTGACATCATCGAATGGATTGTGACGCGAGGGGATTGTGACGTCACACTTTGGATTGTGACGTCACAGAATGAATTGTGACTTCACAGAATGGATTGTGGGGTGTCAGAATGGATTCTGACGTCACACTTTGGATTGTGACGTCACAGAATGCATTGTGACTTCACAGAATGTATTGTGTTGTGTCAGAATGGATTGTGACGTCACAGAATGCATTGTGACGTCACACTTTGGATTGTGACGTCACAGAATGCATTGTGACGTCACAGAATGCATTGTGACGTCACACTTTGGATTGTGACGTCACAGAATGCATTGTGACTTCACAGAATGTATTGTGGGGTGTCAGAATGGATTCTGACGTCACACTTGGGATTGTGACGTCACACTTTGGATTGTGACGTCACAGAACGCATTGTGACGTCACAGAATGTATTGTGGGGTGTCAGACTGGATTGTGACGTCACAGAATGCATTGTGACGTCAAAGAATGCATTGTGGTGTGTCAGAATGGATTGTGACGTCACAGAATGCATTGTGACGTCACAGAATGGATTGTGACGTCACAGAATGCATTGTGACGCGTTTGGATTGTGACGTCACACTTTGGATTGTGACCTCACAGAATGCATTGTGACGTCACAGAATGTATTGTGGGGTGTCAGAGTGGATTGTGACGTCACATAATGCATTGTGACGTCACAGAAGGGATTGTGACGTCACAGAATGCATTGTGACATTACAGAATGGATTCTGATGCGAGGGGATTGTGACGTCACACTTTGGATTGTGACTTCACAGAATGGATTCTGACGTCACAGAATGAATTTTGACGTCACAGAATGGATTGTGACGTGAGGGGATTGTGACGTCACACTTTGGATTGTGACGTCAGAGAATGGATTGTGACGTTACAGAAGGGATTGTGACATCATCGAATGGATTTTGACGCGCGGGGATTGTGACGTCACACTTTGGATTGTGACGTCACAGAATGCATTGTGACGTCACAGAATGGATTGTGGGGTGTCAGACTGGATTGTGACGTCACAGAATGCATTGTGACGTCACAGAATGGATTGTGATGTCACAGAAGGGATTGTGACATCATCGAATGTATTGTGATGTGAGGGGTTTGTGATGTCACACTTTGGATTGTGATGTCAGAGAATGTATTGTGACGTCACAGAATGCATTGGTGGGTGTCAGACTGGATTGTGACGTCACAGAATGCATTGTGACGTCACAGAATGCATTGTGACGTCTCAGAATGGATTGTGACGTCACAGAATGTATTGTGACGTCACAGAATGCATTGTGACGTCACAGAATGGATTGTGACGTCACAGAATGGATTGTGACGCGAGCGGATTGTGACGTCACACTTTGGATTGTGACCTCACAGAATGCATTGTGACGTCACAGAATGGATTGTGGGGTGTTAGACTTGATTGTGACGTCACAGAATGCATTGTGACGTCACAGAATGCATTGTGACGTCACAGAATGCATTGTGGTTTGTCAGAATGGATTGTGACGTCACAGAATGTATTGTGACGTCACAGAAGGGATTGTGACGTCACAGAAGGGATTGTGACGTCACAGAAGGGATTGTTACATCACCGGATGGATTGTGACGCGAGGGGATTGTGACGTCACACTTTGGATTGTGACGTCACAGAATGCATTGTGACGTCACAGAATGGATTGTGGGGTGTCAGGCTGGATTGTGACGTCACAGAATGCATTGTGACGTCATAGAATGGATTGTGATGTCTCAGAACGGATTGAGACATTACAGAATGGATTGTGATGCGATCTGATTGTGACGTCACACTTTGGATTGTGACGTCACAGAATGGATTGTGACGTCAGAGAATGGGTTGTGACGCGAGGGGATTGTGACGTCACACTTTGGATTGTGACATCATAGAATGTATTCTGACGTCACAGAATGAATTTTGACGTCACAGAATGGATTGTGACGTCACAGAAGGGATTGTGACATCATCGAATGGATTGTGACGCGAGGTGATTGTGACGTCAAACTTTGGATTGTGACATCGGAGAATGGATTGTGACGTCACAGAACGCATTGGTGGGTGTCAGACTGGATTGTGAAGTTACAGAATGGATTGTGACGTCACAGAATGGATTGTGACGTCACAGAATGGATTTTGACGTGAGGGGATTGTGACGTCACACTTTGGATTGTGACCTCACAGAATGCATTGTGACGTCACACTTTGGATTGTGACCTCACAGAATGCATTGTGACGTCACAGAATGCATTGTGACGTCACAGAATTTATTGTGACGTCACAGAAAGGATTGTGACATCATCGAATGGATTGTGACGCGAGGGGATTGTGACGTCAAACTTTCGATTGTGACGTCACAGAATGCATTGTGACGTCACAGAATGGATTGTGGGGTGTCAGACTGGATTGTGACGTCACAGAATCCATTGTGACGTCACAGAATGGATTGTGACGTCACAGAATGCATTGTGACGTCACAGAATGGATTGTGACGTCACAGAATGGATTGTGACGCGAGCGGATTGTGACGTCACACTTTGGATTGTGACCTCACAGAATGCATTGTGACGTCACAGAATGGATTGTGGGGTGTTAGACTTGATTGTGACGTCACAGAATGCATTGTGACGTCACAGAATGCATTGTGACGTCACAGAATGCATTGTGGTTTGTCAGAATGGATTGTGACGTCACAGAATGTATTGTGACGTCACAGAAGGGATTGTGACGTCACAGAAGGGATTGTGACGTCACAGAAGGGATTGTTACATCATCGGATGGATTGTGACGCGAGGGGATTGTGACGTCACACTTTGGATTGTGACGTCACAGAATGCATTGTGACGTCACAGAATGGATTGTGGGGTGTCAGGCTGGATTGTGACGTCACAGAATGCATTGTGACGTCATAGAATGGATTGTGATGTCTCAGAACGGATTGAGACATTACAGAATGGATTGTGATGCGATCTGATTGTGACGTCACACTTTGGATTGTGACGTCACAGAATGGATTGTGACGTCAGAGAATGGGTTGTGACGCGAGGGGATTGTGACGTCACACTTTGGATTGTGACATCATAGAATGTATTCTGACGTCACAGAATGAATTTTGACGTCACAGAATGGATTGTGACGTCACAGAAGGGATTGTGACATCATCGAATGGATTGTGACGCGAGGTGATTGTGACGTCAAACTTTGGATTGTGACATCGGAGAATGGATTGTGACGTCACAGAACGCATTGGTGGGTGTCAGACTGGATTGTGAAGTTACAGAATGGATTGTGACGTCACAGAATGGATTGTGACGTCACAGAATGGATTTTGACGTGAGGGGATTGTGACGTCACACTTTGGATTGTGACCTCACAGAATGCATTGTGACGTCACACTTTGGATTGTGACCTCACAGAATGCATTGTGACGTCACAGAATGCATTGTGACGTCACAGAATTTATTGTGACGTCACAGAAAGGATTGTGACATCATCGAATGGATTGTGACGCGAGGGGATTGTGACGTCAAACTTTCGATTGTGACGTCACAGAATGCATTGTGACGTCACAGAATGGATTGTGGGGTGTCAGACTGGATTGTGACGTCACAGAATCCATTGTGACGTCATAGAATGGATTGTGACGTCACAGAAGGGGTTGTGACATCTAAAAATGGATTGTGATGCGAGGGGATTGTGACGTCACACTTTGGATTGTGACGTCACAGAATGCATTGTGACGTCACAGAATGGATTGTGGGGTGTCAGACTGGATTGTGACGTCACAGAATGCATTGTGACATCACACTTTGGATTGTGACGTCACAGAATGCATTGTGACGTCACAGAATGTATTGTGACGTCACAGAATGCATTGTGACGTCACAGAATGGATTGTGGGGTGTCAGACTGGATTGTGACGTCACAGAATGCATTGTGACGTCTCAGAATGTATTGTGACGTCACAGAATGGATTTTGACGCGAGTGCGTTTTGACATCACACTTTGGATTGTGACGTCACAGAACGCATTGTGACGTCACAGAATGGATTGTGGGGTGTCAGACTGGATTGTGACGTCACAGAATCCATTGTGACGTCATAGCATGGATTGTGACGTCACAGAATGGATTGTGACGTCACAGAAGGGATTTTGACGCGAGGGGATTGTGACGTCACACTTTGGATTGTGACGTCACAGAATGCATTGTGACGTCACAGAATGGATTGTGGGGTGTCAGACTGGATTGTGACGTCACAGAATGCATTGTGATGTCACAGAAGGGATTGTGATGTCACAGAAGGGATTGTGACATCATCGAATGTATTGTGACGCGAGGGGTTTGTGATGTCACACTTTGGATTGTGACGTCAGAGAATGTAATTGTGACGTCACAGAATGCATTGTTGGGTGTCAGACTGGATTGTGACGTCACAGAATGCATTGTGACGTCATAGAACGGATTGTGATGTCACAGAAGGGATTATGACATCACAGAATGGATTGTGACGCGAGGGGATTGTGACGTCACACTTTGGATTGTGACGTCACAGAATGCATTGTGACGTCACAGAATGGATTGTGGGGTGTCAGAATGGATTTTGACGTCACACTTTGGATTGTGACCTCACAGAATGCATTGTGACGTCACAGAATGGATTGTGGGGTGTCAGAATGGATTGTGACGTCACACTTTGGATTGTGACGTCACAGAATGCATTGTGACTTCACAGAATGTATTGTGGTGTGTCAGAATGGATTCTGACGTCACACTTGGGATTGTGACGTCACACTTTGGATTGTGACGTCACAGAACGCATTGTGACGTCACAGAATGTATTGTGGGGTGTCAGACTGGATTGTGACGTCACAGAATGTATTGTGACGTCACAGAAGGGATTGTGACGTCACAGAAGGGATTGTGACGTCACAGAATGAATTGTGACGCGAGGGGATTGTGACGTCACACTTTGGATTGTGACGTCACAGAATGCATTGTGACGTCACAGAATGGATTGTGACGCGAGGGGATTGTGACGTCACACTTTGGATTGTGACCTCACAGAATGCATTGTGACGTCACAGAATGGATTGTGGGGTGTCAGACTGGATTGTGACGTCACAGCATGCATTGTGACGTCATAGAATGGATTGTGACGTCACAGAATGGATTATGACATCACAGAATGGATTGTGACGCGAGTGGATTGTGACGTCACACTTAGGATTGTGACGTCACAGAATGGATTGGGGGTGTAAGAATGGATTGTGACGTCACTCTATGGATTGTGACGTCACAGCATGCATTGTGACGTCATAGAATGGATTGTGACGTCACAGAATGGATTATGACATCACAGAATGGATTGTGACGCGAGTGGATTGTGACGTCACACTTAGGATTGTGACGTCACAGAATGGATTGGGGGTGTAAGAATGGATTGTGACGTCACTCTATGGATTGTGACGTCACAGAATGTATTGTGACGTCACAGAATGTATTGTGGGGTGTCAGAATGGATTGTGACGTCACACTTTGGATTGTGACGTCACAGAATGCATTGTGACGTCTCAGAATGCATTGTGGTGTGTCAGAATGGATTGTGACGTCACAGAATATATTGTGACGTCACACTTTGGATTGTGACGTCACAGAATGCATTGTGGTGTGTCAGAATGGATTGTGACGTCACACTTTGGATTGTGACGTCACAGAATGCATTGTGACTTCACAGAATGTATTGTGGGGTGTCAGAATGGATTGTGACGTCACACTTGGGATTATGACGTCACACTTTGGATTGTGTCGTCACAGAACGCATTGTGAAGTCACAGAATGTATTGTGGGGTGTCAGACTGGATTGTGACGTCACAGAAGGGATTGTGACGTCAAAGAATGCATTGTGGTGTGTCAGAATGGATTGTGACGTCACAGAATGCATTGTGACGTCACAGAATGGATTGTGACGTCACAGAATGCATTGTGACGCGTTTGGATTGTGACGTCACACTTTGGATTGTGACCTCACAGAATGCATTGTGACGTCACAGAATGTATTGTGGGGTGTCAGAGTGGATTGTGACGTCACATAATGCATTGTGACGTCACAGAAGGGATTGTGACGTCACAGAATGCATTGTGACATCACAGAATGGATTCTGATGCGAGGGGATTGTGACGTCACACTTTGGATTGTGACGTCACAGAATGGATTGTGACGTCACAGAATGAATTTTGACGTCACAGAATGGATTGTGACGTGAGGGGATTGTGACGTCACACTTTGGATTGTGACGTCAGAGAATGGATTGTGACGTTACAGAAGGGATTGTGACATCATCGAATGGATTGTGACGCGAGGGGTTTGTGATGTCACACTTTGGATTGTGATGTCACAGAATGTATTGTGACGTCGCAGAATGGATTGGTGTGTCTCAGACTGGATTGTCACGTCACAGAATCCATTGTGACGTCATAGCATGGATTGTGACGTCACAGAATGGATTGTGACGTCACAGAATGGATTTTGACGCGCGGGGATTGTGACGTCACACCTTGGGTTGTGACGTCACAGAATGCATTGTGACGTCACAGAATGGATTGTGGGGTGTCAGACTGGATTGTGACGTCACAGAATGCATTGTGACGTCACAGAAGGGATTGTGATGTCACAGAAGGGATTGTGACATCATCGAATGTATTGTGATGTGAGGGGTTTGTGATGTCACACTTTGGATTGTGATGTCAGAGAATGTATTGTGACGTCACAGAATGCATTGGTGGGTGTCAGACTGGATTGTGACGTCACAGAATGCATTGTGACGTCACAGAATGCATTGTGACGTCTCAGAATGTATTGTGACGTCACAGAATGGATTGTGGCGCGAGGGGATTGTGACGTCACACTTTGGATTGTGACGTCACAGAATGCATTGTGACGTCACAGAATGGATTGTGGGGTGTCAGATTGGACTGTGACGTCACAGAATTCATTGTGATGTCACAGAATGTATTGTGGGGTGTCAGAATGGATTCTGACGTCACACTTTGGATTGTGACGTCACAGAATGCATTGTGACTTCACAGAATGTATTGTGTTGTGTCAGAATGGATTGTGACGTCACAGAATGCATTGTGACGTCACACTTTGGATTGTGACGTCACAGAATGCATTGTGACGTCACAGAATGCATTGTGACGTCACACTTTGGATTGTGACGTCACAGAATGCATTGTGACTTCACAGAATGTATTGTGGGGTGTCAGAATGGATTCTGACGTCACACTTGGGATTGTGACGTCACACTTTGGATTGTGACGTCACAGAACGCATTGAGACGTCACAGAATGTATTGTGGGGTGTCAGACTGGATTGTGACGTCACAGAATGCATTGTGACGTCAAAGAATGCATTGTGGTGTGTCAGAATGGATTGTGACGTCACAGAATGCATTGTGACGTCACAGAATGGATTGTGACGTCACAGAATGCATTGTGACGCGTTTGGATTGTGACGTCACACTTTGGATTGTGACCTCACAGAATGCATTGTGACGTCACAGAATGTATTGTGGGGTGTCAGAGTGGATTGTGACGTCACATAATGCATTGTGACGTCACAGAAGGGATTGTGACGTCACAGAATGCATTGTGACATTACAGAATGGATTCTGATGCGAGGGGATTGTGACGTCACACTTTGGATTGTGACTTCACAGAATGGATTGTGACGTCACAGAATGAATTTTGACGTCACAGAATGGATTGTGACGTGAGGGGATTGTGACGTCACACTTTGGATTGTGACGTCAGAGAATGGATTGTGACGTTACAGAAGGGATTGTGACATCATCGAATGGATTTTGACGCGCGGGGATTGTGACGTCACACTTTGGATTGTGACGTCACAGAATGCATTGTGACGTCACAGAATGGATTGTGGCGTGTCAGACTGGATTGTGACGTCACAGAATGCATTGTGACGTCACAGAATGGATTGTGATGTCACAGAAGGGATTGTGACATCATCGAATGTATTGTGATGTGAGGGGTTTGTGATGTCACACTTTGGATTGTGATGTCAGAGAATGTATTGTGACGTCACAGAATGCATTGGTGGGTGTCAGACTGGATTGTGACGTCACAGAATGCATTGTGACGTCACAGAATGCATTGTGACGTCTCAGAATGTATTGTGACGTCACAGAATGGATTGTGGCGCGAGGGGATTGTGACGTCACACTTTGGATTGTGACGTCACAGAAGGGATTGTGACGTCACAGAATGGATTGTGGGGTGTCAGATTGGATTGTGACGTCACAGAATTCATTGTGATGTCACAGAATGTATTGTGATGTCACAGAAGGAATTGTGACATCATCGAATGGATTGTGACGTGAGGGGATTGTGACGTCACACTTTGGATTGTGACGTCACAGAATGAATTGTGACTTCACAGAATGGATTGTGGGGTGTCAGAATGGATTCTGACGTCACACTTTGGATTGTGACGTCACAGAATGCATTGTGACTTCACAGAATGTATTGTGTTGTGTCAGAATGGATTGTGACGTCACAGAATGCATTGTGACGTCACACTTTGGATTGTGACGTCACAGAATGCATTGTGACGTCACAGAATGCATTGTGACGTCACACTTTGGATTGTGACGTCACAGAATGCATTGTGACGTCACAGAATGGATTGTGGGGTGTCAGACTGGATTGTGACGTCACAGAATCCATTGTGACATCATAGCATGGATTGTGACGTCACAGAATGGATTGTGACGTCAAAGAAGGGATTTTGACGCGAGGGGATTGTGACGTCACACTTTGGATTGTGACGTCACAGAATGCATTGTGACGTCACAGAATGGATTGTGGGGTGTCAGACTGGATTGTGACGTCACAGAATGCATTGTGACGTCACAGAAGGGATTGTGATGTCACAGAAGGGATTGTGACATCATCGAATGTATTGTGACGCGAGGGGTTTGTGATGTCACACTTTGGATTGTGACGTCACAGAATGCATTGTGACGTCACAGAATGGATTGTGACGTCACACTTTGGATTGTGACGTCACAGAATGTATTGTGACGTCACAGAATGCATTGTGACGTCACAGAATGGATTGTGACGTCACAGAATGGATTGTGACGCGAGCGGATTGTGACGTCACACTTTGGATTGTGACCTCACAGAATGCATTGTGACGTCACAGAATGGATTGTGGGGTGTTAGACTTGATTGTGACGTCACAGAATGCATTGTGACGTCACAGAATGCATTGTGGTTTGTCAGAATGGATTGTGACGTCACAGAATGTATTGTGACGTCACAGAAGGGATTGTGACGTCACAGAAGGGATTGTTACATCATCGGATGGATTGTGACGCGAGGGGATTGTGACGTCACACTTTGGATTGTGACGTCACAGAATGCATTGTGACGTCACAGAATGGATTGTGGGGTGTCAGGCTGGATTGTGACGTCACAGAATGCATTGTGACGTCATAGAATGGATTGTGATGTCTCAGAACGGATTGAGACATTACAGAATGGATTGTGATGCGATCTGATTGTGACGTCACACTTTGGATTGTGACGTCACAGAATGGATTGTGACGTCAGAGAATGGGTTGTGACGCGAGGGGATTGTGACGTCACACTTTGGATTGTGACGTCATAGAATGTATTCTGACGTCACAGAATGAATTTTGACGTCACAGAATGGATTGTGACGTCACAGAAGGGATTGTGACATCATCGAATGGATTGTGACGCGAGGTGATTGTGACGTCAAACTTTGGATTGTGACGTCGGAGAATGGATTGTGACGTCACAGAACGCATTGGTGGGTGTCAGACTGGATTGTGAATTGACAGAATGGATTGTGACGTCACAGAATGGATTGTGACGTCACAGAATGGATTTTGACGTGAGGGGATTGTGACGTCACACTTTGGATTGTGACCTCACAGAATGCATTGTGACGTCTCACTTTGGATTGTGACCTCACAGAATGCATTGTGACGTCACAGAATGCATTGTGACGTCACAGAATGTATTGTGACGTCACAGAAAGGATTGTGACATCATCGAATGGATTGTGACGCGAGGGGATTGTGCCGTCAAACTTTCGATTGTGACGTCACAGAATGCATTGTGACGTCACAGAATGGATTGTGGGGTGTCAGACTGGATTGTGACGTCACAGAATCCATTGTGACGTCATAGAATGGATTGTGATGTCACAGAAGGGGTTGTGACATCTAAAAATGGATTGTGATGCGAGGGGATTGTGACGTCACACTTTGGATTGTGACGTCACAGAATGCATTGTGACGTCACAGAATGGATTGTGGGGTGTCAGACTGGATTGTGACGTCACAGAATGCATTGTGACGTCACACTTTGGATTGTGACGTCACAGAATGCATTGTGACGTCACAGAATGGATTGTGACGTCACACTTTGGATTGTGACGTCACAGAATGTATTGTGACGTCACAGAATGCATTGTGACGTCTCAGAATGGATTGTGACGTCACAGAATGGATTTTGACGCCAGGGGATTGTGACGTCACACTTTGGATTGTGACCTCACAGAATGCATTGTGACGTCACAGAATGGATTGTGGGGTGTTAGACTGGATTGTGACGTCACAGAATGCATTGTGACGTCACAGAATGCATTGTGGTGTGTCAGAATGGATTGTGACGTCACAGAATGCATTGTGACGTCACAGAATGTATTGTGACGTCACAGAATGCATTGTGACTTCACAGAATGGATTGTGACGTCACAGAATGGATTGAGACATCATCGGATGGATTGTGACGCGAGGGGATTGTGACGTCACACTTTGGATTGTGACCTCACAGAATGCATTGTGACGTCACACTTTCGATTGTGACCTCACAGAATGCATTGTGACGTCACAGAATGCATTGTGACGTCACAGAAGGGATTGTGACGTCAGAGAATGGGTTGTGACGCGAGGGGATTGTGACGTCAAACTTTCGATTGTGACGTCACAGAATGTATTCTGACGTCACAGAATGAATTTTGATATCACAGAATGGATTGTGACGTCACAGAAGGGATTGTGACATCATCGAATGGATTGTGACGCGAGGGGATTGTGACGTCAAACTTTGGATTGTGACGTCGGAGAATGGATTGTGACGTCACAGAACGCATTGGTGGGTGTCAGACTGGATTGTGAAGTTACAGAATGGATTGTGACGTCACAGAATGGATTGTGACGTCACAGAATGGATTTTGACGTGAGGGGATTGTGACGTCACACTTTGGATTGTGACCTCACAGAATGCATTGTGACGTCACAGAATGCATTGGTGGGTGTCAGACTGGGTTGTGACGTCACAGAATGCATTGTGACGTCACAGAATGTATTGTGACGTCACAGAAGGGATTGTGACATCATCGAATGGATTGTGACGCGAGGGGATTGTGACGTCAAACTTTCGATTGTGACGTCACAGAATGCATTGTGACGTCACAGAATGGATTGTGGGGTGTCAGACTGGATTGTGACGTCACAGAATGCATTGTGACGCGTTTGGATTGTGACGTCACACTTTGGATTGTGACGTCAGAGAATGTATTGTGACGTCACAGAATGCATTGGTGGGTGTCAGACTGGATTGTGACGTCACAGAATGCATTGTGACGTCACAGAATGCATTGTGACGTCTCAGAATGTATTGTGACGTCACAGAATGGATTGTGGCGCGAGGGGATTGTGACGTCACACTTTGGATTGTGACGTCACAGAATGCATTGTGACGTCACAGAATGGATTGTGGGGTGTCAGAATGGATTCTGACGTCACACTTTGGATTGTGACGTCACAGAATGCATTGTGACGTCATACAATGGATTGTGATGTCACAGAAGGGGTTGTGACATCATCGAATGGTTTGTGACGCGAGGGGATTGTGACGTCACACTTTGGATTGTGACGTCACAGAATGCATTGTGACGTCACAGAATGGATTGTGGGGTGTCAGACTGGATTGTGACGTCACAGAATGCATTGTGACGTCATAGAATGGATTGTGACTTCACAGAATGGATTGTGACGTCACAGAATGGATTTTGACACGAGGGGATTGTGACGTCACACTTTGGATTGTTACGTCACAGAATGCATTGTGACGTCACAGAATGGATTGTGGGGTGTCAGACTGGATTGTGACGTCACAGAATGCATTGTGACATCACAGAAGGGATTGTGATGTCACAGAAGGGATTGTGACATCATCGAATGTATTGTGACGCGAGGGGTTTGTGATGTCACACTTTGGATTGTGACGTCAGAGAATGTAATTGTGACGTCACAGAATGCATTGTTGGGTGTCAGACTGGATTGTGACGTCACAGAATGCATTGTGACGTCATAGAATGGATTGTGACGTCACAGAAGGGATTATGACATCACAGAATGGATTGTGGGGTGTCAGAATGGATTGTGACGTCACACTTTGGGTTGTGACGTCACAGAATGCATTGTGACTTCACAGAATGTATTGTGGGGTGTCAGAATGGATTGTGACGTCACACTTGGTATTGTGACGTCACACTTTGGATTGTGACGTCACAGAAGGCATTGTGACGTCACAGAATGTATTGTGGGGTGTCAGACTGGATTGTGACGTCACAGAATGGATTGTGACGTCACAGAAGGGATTGTGACATCATCGAATGGATTGTGACGCGAGGGGGTTGTGACGTCACACTTTGGATTGTGACGTCACAGAAGGGATTGTGACGTCACAGAATGGATTGTGATGCGAGGAGATTGTGACGTCACACTTTGGATTGTGACGTCACAGAATGGATTGTGACGTCACAGAATGAATTTTGACGTCACAGAATGGAATGTGACGTGAGGGGATCGTGACGTCACACTTTGGATTGTGACGTCAGAGAATGGATTGTGACGTTACAGAAGGGATTGTGACATCATCGAATGGATTGTGTTGTGTCAGAATGGATTCTGACGTCACTCTTTGGATTGTGACGTCACAGAATGTATTGTGACGTCACAGAATGGATTGTGGGGTGTCAGAATGGATTGTGACGTCACACTTTGGATTGTGACGTCACAGAATGCATTGTGACGTCTCAGAATGCATTGTGGTGTGTCAGAATGGATTGTGACGTCACAGAATATATTGTGACGTCACAGAATGCATTGTGACGTCTCAGAATGTATTGTGACGTCACAGAATGGATTGTGGCGTGAGGGTTTGTGACGTCACACTTTGGATTGTGACGTCACAGAATGCATTGTGACGTCACAGAATGGATTGTGGGGTGTCAGATTGGATTGTGACGTCACAGAATGCATTGTGACGTCACAGAAGGGATTGTGATGTCACAGAAGGGATTGTGACATCATCGAATGGATTGTGATGCGAGGGGATTGTGACGTCACACTTTGGATTGTGACGTCACAGAATGCATTGTGACGTCACAGAATGCATTGTGACGTCACACTTTGGATTGTGACGTCACAGAATGGATTGTCACGTCACACAATGGATTGTGACGTCACACTTTGGATTGTGACGTCACAGAATGCATTGTGACGTCACAGAATGGATTGTGGTTTGTCAGAATGGATTGTGACGTCACAGAATGCATTGTGACGTCACACTTTGGATTGTGACGTCAGAGAATGGATTGTGACGTTACAGAAGGGATTGTGACATCATCGAATGGATTGTGACGCGAGGGGTTTGTGATGTCACACTTTGGATTGTGATGTCACAGAATGTATTGTGACGTCGCAGAATGGATTGGTGTGTCTCAGACTGGATTGTCACGTCACAGAATCCATTGTGACGTCATAGCATGGATTGTGACGTCACAGAATGGATTGTGACGTCACAGAATGGATTTTGAAACGAGGGGATTGTGACGTCACACTTTGGATTGTGACGTCACAGAATGCATTGTGACGTCACAGAATGGATTGTGGGGTGTCAGACTGGATTGTGACGTCACAGAATGCATTGTGACGTCACAGAATGGATTGTGATGTCACAGAAGGGATTGTGACATCATCGAATGTATTGTGATGTGAGGGGTTTGTGATGTCACACTTTAGATTGTGACGTCAGAGAATGTATTGTGACGTCACAGAATGCATTGGTGGGTGTCAGACTGGATTGTGACGTCACAGAATGCATTGTGACGTCACAGAATGCATTGTGACGTCTCAGAATGTATTGTGACGTCACAGAATGGATTGTGGCGCGAGGGGATTGTGACGTCACACTTTGGATTGTGACGTCACAGAATGCATTGTGACGTCACAGAATGGATTGTGGGGTGTCAGATTGGATTGTGACGTCACAGAATTCATTGTGATGTCACAGAATGTATTGTGATGTCACAGAAGGAATTGTGACATCATCGAATGGATTGTGACGCGAGGGGATTGTGACGTCACACTTTGGATTGTGACGTCACAGAATGCATTGTCACTTCACAGAATGGATTGTGGGGTGTCAGAATGCATTCTGACGTCACACTTTGGATTGTGACGTCACAGAATGCATTGTGACTTCACAGAATGTATTGTGTTGTGTCAGAATGGATTCTGACGTCACTCTTTGGATTGTGACGTCACAGAATGTATTGTGACGTCACAGAATGGATTGTGGGGTGTCAGAATGGATTGTGACGTCACACTTTGGATTGTGACGTCACAGAATGCATTGTGACGTCTCAGAATGCATTGTGGTGTGTCAGAATGGATTGTGACGTCACAGAATATATTGTGACGTCACACTTTGGATTGTGACGTCACAGAATGCATTGTGGTGTGTCAGAATGGATTGTGACGTCACACTTTGGATTGTGACGTCACAGAATGCATTGTGGCTTCACAGAATGTATTGTGGGGTGTCAGAATGGATTCTGACGTCACACTTGGGATTGTGACGTCACACTTTGGATTGTGACGTCACAGAACGCATTGTGACGTCACAGAATGTATTGTGGGGTGTCAGACTGGATTGTGACGTCACAGAATGGATTGTGACGTCACAGAATGCATTGTAATGTGTCAGAATGGATTGTGACGTCACAGAATGCATTGTGACGTCACAGAATGGATTGTGACGTCACAGAATGCATTGTGACGCGTTTGGATTGTGACGTCACACTTTGGATTGTGACGTCAGAGAATGTATTGTGACGTCACAGAATGCATTGGTGGGTGTCAGACTGGATTGTGACGTCACAGAATGCATTGTGACGTCACAGAATGCATTGTGACGTCTCAGAATGTATTGTGACGTCACAGAATGGATTGTGGCGCGAGGGGATTGTGACGTCACACTTTGGATTGTGACGTCACAGAATGCATTGTGACGTCACAGAATGGATTGTGGGGTGTCAGATTGGATTGTGACGTTACAGAATTCATTGTGATGTCACAGAATGTATTGTGATGTCACAGAAGGAATTGTGACATCATCGAATGGATTGTGACGCGAGGGGATTGTGACGTCACACTTTGGATTGTGACGTCACAGAATGCATTGTGACTTCACAGAATGGATTGTGGGGTGTCAGAATGGATTCTGACGTCACACTTTGGATTGTGACGTCACAGAATGCATTGTGACTTCACAGAATGTATTGTGTTGTGTCAGAATGGATTGTGATGTCACAGAATGCATTGTGACGTCACACTTTGGATTGTGACGTCACAGAATGCATTGTGACGTCACAGAATGCATTGTGAAGTCACACTTTGGATTGTGACGTCACAGAATGCATTGTGACGTCACAGAATGGATTGTGGGCTGTCAGACTGGATTGTGACGTCACAGAATGCATTGTGACGTCAAAGAATGCATTGTGGTGTGTCAGAATGGATTGTGACGTCACAGAATGCATTGTGACGTCACAGAATGGATTGTGACGTCACAGAATGCATTGTGACGCGTTTGGATTGTGACGTCACACTTTGGATTGTGACGTCACAGAATGCATTGTGACTTCACAGAATGGATTGTGGAGTGTCAGAATGGATTCTGACGTCACACTTTGGATTGTGACGTCACAGAATGCATTGTGACTTCACAGAATGTATTGTGTTGTGTCAGAATGGATTGTGACGTCACAGAATGCATTGTGACGTCACACTTTGGATTGTGACGTCACAGAATGCATTGTGACGTCACAGAATGCATTGTGACGTCACACTTTGGATTGTGACGTCACAGAACGCATTGTGACGTCACAGAATGTATTGTGGGGTGTCAGACTGGATTGTGACGTCACAGAATGCATTGTGACGTCAAAGAATGCATTGTGGTGTGTCAGAATGGATTGTGACGTCACAGAATGCATTGTGACGTCACAGAATGGATTGTGACGTCACAGAATGCATTGTGACGCGTTTGGATTGTGATGTCACACTTTGGATTGTGACCTCACAGAATGCATTGTGACGTCACAGAATGGATTGTGGGGTGTCAGAGTGGATTGTGACGTCACATAATGCATTGTGACGTCACAGAATGCATTGTGACATCACAGAATGCATTGTGACATCACAGAATGGATTCTGATGCGAGGGGATTGTGACGTCACACTTTGGATTGTGACGTCACAGAACGGATTGTGACGTCACAGAATGGATTGTGGGGTGTCAGACTGGATTGTGACGTCACAGAATGTATTGTGACGTCACAGAAGGGATTGTGACGTCACAGAATGGATTGTGACGCGAGGGGATTGTGACGTAACACTTTGGATTGTGACGTCACAGAATGCATTGTGACGTCACAGAATGGATTGTGACGCGAGGGGATTGTGACGTCACACTTTGGATTGTGACGTCACAGAATGCATTGTGACGTCACAGAATGGATTGTGGGGTGTCAGACTGGATTGTGACGTCACAGAATGCATTGTGACGTCATAGAATGGATTGTGACGTCACAGAATGGATTATGACATCACAGAATGGATTTTGACGCGAGTGGATTGTGACGTCACACTTAGGATTGTGACGTCACAGAATGGATTGTGACGTCACAGAATGGATTGTGGGGTGTCAGAATGGATTGTGACGTCACACTTTGGATTGTGACGTCACAGAATGCATTGTGACGTCTCAGAATGCATTGTGGTGTGTCAGAATGGATTGTGACGTCACAGAATATATTGTGACGTCACACTTTGGATTGTGACGTCACAGAATGCATTGTGGTGTGTCAGAATGGATTGTGACGTCACACTTTGGATTGTGACGTCACAGAATGCATTGTGGCTTCACAGAATGTATTGTGGGGTGTCAGAATGGATTCTGACGTCACACTTGGGATTGTGACGTCACACTTTGGATTGTGACGTCACAGAACGCATTGTGACGTCACAGAATGTATTGTGGGGTGTCAGACTGGATTGTGACGTCACAGAATGCATTGTGACGTCAAAGAATGCATTGTGGTGTGTCAGAATGGATTGTGACGTCACAGAATGCATTGTGACGTCACAGAATGGATTGTGACGTCACAGAATGCATTGTGACGCGTTTGGATTGTGACGTCACACTTTGGATTGTGACCTCACAGAATGCATTGTGACGTCACAGAATGGATTGTGGGGTGTCAGAGTGGATTGTGACGTCACATAATGCATTGTGACGTCACAGAAGGGATTGTGACGTCACAGAATGCATTGTGACATCACAGAATGGATTCTGATGCGAGGGGATTGTGACGTCACACTTTGGATTGTGACGTCACAGAATGGATTGTGACGTCACAGAATGGATTTTGACGTCACAGAATGGATTGTGACGTGAGGGGATTGTGACGTCACACTTTGGATTGTGACGTCAGAGAATGGATTGTGACGTTACAGAAGGGATTGTGACATCATCGAATGGATTGTGACGCGAGGGGTTTGTGATGTCACACTTTGGATTGTGATGTCACAGAATGTATTGTGACGTCGCAGAATGGATTGGTGTGTCTCAGACTGGATTGTCACGTCACAGAATCCATTGTGACGTCATAGCATGGATTGTGACGTCACAGAATGGATTGTGACGTCACAGAATGGATTTTGACGCGCGGGGATTGTGACGTCACACTTTGGATTGTGACGTCACAGAATGCATTGTGACGTCACAGAATGGATTGTGGGGTGTCAGACTGGATTGTGACGTCACAGAATGCATTGTGACGTCACAGAATGGATTGTGATGTCACAGAAGGGATTGTGACATCATCGAATGTATTGTGATGTGAGGGGTTTGTGATGTCACACTTTGGATTGTGATGTCAGAGAATGTATTGTGACGTCACAGAATGCATTGGTGGGTGTCAGACTGGATTGTGACGTCACAGAATGCATTGTGACGTCACAGAATGCATTGTGACGTCTCAGAATGTATTGTGACGTCACAGAATGGATTGTGGCGCGAGGGGATTGTGACGTCACACTTTGGATTGTGACGTCACAGAATGCATTGTGACGTCACACTTTGGATTGTGACGTCACAGAATGTATTGTGACGTCACAGAATGCATTGTGATGTCACAGAATGTATTGTGATGTCACAGAAGGAATTGTGACATCATCGAATGGATTGTGACGCGAGGGGATTGTGACGTCACACTTTGGATTGTGACGTCACAGAATGCATTGTGACTTCACAGAATGGATTGTGGGGTGTCAGAATGGATTCTGACGTCACACTTTGGATTGTGACGTCACAGAATGCATTGTGACTTCACAGAATGTATTGTGTTGTGTCAGAATGGATTGTGACGTCACAGAATGCATTGTGACGTCACAGAATGGATTGTGGGGTGTCAGACTGGATTGTGACGTCACAGAATCCATTGTGACGTCATAGCATGGATTGTGACGTCACAGAATGGATTGTGACGTCACAGAATGGATTTTGACGCGCGGGGATTGTGACGTCACACCTTGGGTTGTGACGTCACAGAATGCATTGTGACGTCACAGAAGGGATTGTGATGTCACAGAAGGGATTGTGACATCATCGAATGTATTGTGATGTGAGGGGTTTGTGATGTCACACTTTGGATTGTGATGTCAGAGAATGTATTGTGACGTCACAGAATGCATTGGTGGGTGTCAGACTGGATTGTGACGTCACAGAATGCATTGTGACGTCACAGAATGCATTGTGACGTCTCAGAATGTATTGTGACGTCACAGAATGGATTGTGGCGCGAGGGGATTGTGACGTCACACTTTGGATTGTGACGTCACAGAATGCATTGTGACGTCACAGAATGGATTGTGGGGTGTCAGATTGGATTGTGACGTCACAGAATTCATTGTGATGTCACAGAATGTATTGTGATGTCACAGAAGGAATTGTGACATCATCGAATGGATTGTGACGCGAGGGGATTGTGACGTCACACTTTGGATTGTGACGTCACAGAATGAATTGTGACTTCACAGAATGGATTGTGGGGTGTCAGAATGGATTCTGACGTCACACTTTGGATTGTGACGTCACAGAATGCATTGTGACGTCACAGAATGCATTGTGACGTCACACTTTGGATTGTGACGTCACAGAATGCATTGTGACTTCACAGAATGTATTGTGGGGTGTCAGAATGGATTCTGACGTCACACTTGGGATTGTGACGTCACACTTTGGATTGTGACGTCACAGAACGCATTGTGACGTCACAGAATGTATTGTGGGGTGTCAGACTGGATTGTGACGTCACAGAATGCATTGTGACGTCAAAGAATGCATTGTGGTGTGTCAGAATGGATTGTGATGTCACAGAATGCATTGTGACGTCACAGAATGCATTGTGACGTCACAGAATGCATTGTGACGCGTTTGGATTGTGACGTCACACTTTGGATTGTGACCTCACAGAATGCATTGTGACGTCACAGAATGTATTGTGGGGTGTCAGAGTGGATTGTGACGTCACATAATGCATTGTGACGTCACAGAAGGGATTGTGACGTCACAGAATGCATTGTGACATCACAGAATGGATTCTGATGCGAGGGGATTGTGACGTCACACTTTGGATTGTGACGTCACAGAATGGATTGTGACGTCACAGAATGGATTTTGACGTCACAGAATGGATTGTGACGTGAGGGGATTGTGACGTCACACTTTGGATTGTGACGTCAGAGAATGGATTGTGACGTTACAGAAGGGATTGTGACATCATCGAATGGATTGTGACGCGAGGGGTTTGTGATGTCACACTTTGGATTGTGATGTCACAGAATGTATTGTGACGTCGCAGAATGGATTGGTGTGTCTCAGACTGGATTGTCACGTCACAGAATCCATTGTGACGTCATAGCATGGATTGTGACGTCACAGAATGGATTGTGACGTCACAGAATGGATTTTGACGCGCGGGGATTGTGACGTCACACTTTGGATTGTGACGTCACAGAATGCATTGTGACGTCACAGAATGGATTGTGGGGTGTCAGACTGGATTGTGACGTCACAGAATGCATTGTGACGTCACAGAATGGATTGTGATGTCACAGAAGGGATTGTGACATCATCGAATGTATTGTGATGTGAGGGGTTTGTGATGTCACACTTTGGATTGTGATGTCAGAGAATGTATTGTGACGTCACAGAATGCATTGGTGGGTGTCAGACTGGATTGTGACGTCACAGAATGCATTGTGACGTCACAGAATGCATTGTGACGTCTCAGAATGTATTGTGACGTCACAGAATGGATTGTGGCGCGAGGGGATTGTGACGTCACACTTTGGATTGTGACGTCACAGAATGCATTGTGACGTCACACTTTGGATTGTGACGTCACAGAATGTATTGTGACGTCACAGAATGCATTGTGATGTCACAGAATGTATTGTGATGTCACAGAAGGAATTGTGACATCATCGAATGGATTGTGACGCGAGGGGATTGTGACGTCACACTTTGGATTGTGACGTCACAGAATGCATTGTGACTTCACAGAATGGATTCTGGGGTGTCAGAATGGATTCTGACGTCACACTTTGGATTGTGACGTCACAGAATGCATTGTGACTTCACAGAATGTATTGTGTTGTGTCAGAATGGATTGTGACGTCACAGAATGCATTGTGACGTCACAGAATGGATTGTGGGGTGTCAGACTGGATTGTGACGTCACAGAATCCATTGTGACGTCATAGCATGGATTGTGACGTCACAGAATGGATTGTGACGTCACAGAATGGATTTTGACGCGCGGGGATTGTGACGTCACACCTTGGGTTGTGACGTCACAGAATGCATTGTGACGTCACAGAAGGGATTGTGATGTCACAGAAGGGATTGTGACATCATCGAATGTATTGTGATGTGAGGGGTTTGTGATGTCACACTTTGGATTGTGATGTCAGAGAATGTATTGTGACGTCACAGAATGCATTGGTGGGTGTCAGACTGGATTGTGACGTCACAGAATGCATTGTGACGTCACAGAATGCATTGTGACGTCTCAGAATGTATTGTGACGTCACAGAATGGATTGTGGCGCGAGGGGATTGTGACGTCACACTTTGGATTGTGACGTCACAGAATGCATTGTGACGTCACAGAATGGATTGTGGGGTGTCAGATTGGATTGTGACGTCACAGAATTCATTGTGATGTCACAGAATGTATTGTGATGTCACAGAAGGAATTGTGACATCATCGAATGGATTGTGACGCGAGGGGATTGTGACGTCACACTTTGGATTGTGACGTCACAGAATGAATTGTGACTTCACAGAATGGATTGTGGGGTGTCAGAATGGATTCTGACGTCACACTTTGGATTGTGACGTCACAGAATGCATTGTGACTTCACAGAATGTATTGTGTTGTGTCAGAATGGATTGTGACGTCACAGAATGCATTGTGACGTCACACTTTGGATTGTGACGTCACAGAATGCATTGTGACGTCACAGAATGCATTGTGACGTCACACTTTGGATTGTGACGTCACAGAATGCATTGTGACTTCACAGAATGTATTGTGGGGTGTCAGAATGGATTCTGACGTCACACTTGGGATTGTGACGTCACACTTTGGATTGTGACGTCACAGAACGCATTGTGACGTCACAGAATGTATTGTGGGGTGTCAGACTGGATTGTGACGTCACAGAATGCATTGTGACGTCAAAGAATGCATTGTGGTGTGTCAGAATGGATTGTGACGTCACAGAATGCATTGTGACGTCACAGAATGCATTGTGACGTCACAGAATGCATTGTGACGCGTTTGGATTGTGACGTCACACTTTGGATTGTGACCTCACAGAATGCATTGTGACGTCACAGAATGTATTGTGGGGTGTCAGAGTGGATTGTGACGTCACATAATGCATTGTGACGTCACAGAAGGGATTGTGACGTCACAGAATGCATTGTGACATCACAGAATGGATTCTGATGCGAGGGGATTGTGACGTCACACTTTGGATTGTGACGTCACAGAATGGATTGTGACGTCACAGAATGAATTTTGACGTCACAGAATGGATTGTGACGTGAGGGGATTGTGACGTCACACTTTGGATTGTGACGTCAGAGAATGGATTGTGACGTTACAGAAGGGATTGTGACATCATCGAATGGATTTTGACGCGCGGGGATTGTGACGTCACACTTTGGATTGTGACGTCACAGAATGCATTGTGACGTCACAGAATGGATTGTGGGGTGTCAGACTGGATTGTGACGTCACAGAATGCATTGTGACGTCACAGAATGGATTGTGATGTCACAGAAGGGATTGTGACATCATCGAATGTATTGTGATGTGAGGGGTTTGTGATGTCACACTTTGGATTGTGATGTCAGAGAATGTATTGTGACGTCACAGAATGCATTGGTGGGTGTCAGACTGGATTGTGACGTCACAGAATGCATTGTGACGTCACAGAATGCATTGTGACGTCTCAGAATGGATTGTGACGTCACAGAATGTATTGTGACGTCACAGAATGCATTGTGACGTCACAGAATGGATTGTGACGTCACAGAATGGATTGTGACGCGAGCGGATTGTGACGTCACACTTTGGATTGTGACCTCACAGAATGCATTGTGACGTCACAGAATGGATTGTGGGGTGTTAGACTTGATTGTGACGTCACAGAATGCATTGTGACGTCACAGAATGCATTGTGACGTCACAGAATGCATTGTGGTTTGTCAGAATGGATTGTGACGTCACAGAATGTATTGTGACGTCACAGAAGGGATTGTGACGTCACAGAAGGGATTGTGACGTCACAGAAGGGATTGTTACATCACCGGATGGATTGTGACGCGAGGGGATTG
The DNA here is from genome assembly GCF_964237585.1 of Gallinula chloropus. Taxonomy (NCBI): domain Eukaryota; kingdom Metazoa; phylum Chordata; class Aves; order Gruiformes; family Rallidae; genus Gallinula; species Gallinula chloropus. The sequence continues at coordinate 95,893 of NW_028168668.1, forward strand.
TGACGTCACACTTTGGATTGTGACGTCACAGAATGCATTGTGACGTCACAGAATGGATTGTGGGGTGTCAGGCTGGATTGTGACGTCACAGAATGCATTGTGACGTCATAGAATGGATTGTGATGTCTCAGAACGGATTGAGACATTACAGAATGGATTGTGATGCGATCTGATTGTGACGTCACACTTTGGATTGTGACGTCACAGAATGGATTGTGACGTCAGAGAATGGGTTGTGACGCGAGGGGATTGTGACGTCACACTTTGGATTGTGACATCATAGAATGTATTCTGACGTCACAGAATGAATTTTGACGTCACAGAATGGATTGTGACGTCACAGAAGGGATTGTGACATCATCGAATGGATTGTGACGCGAGGTGATTGTGACGTCAAACTTTGGATTGTGACATCGGAGAATGGATTGTGACGTCACAGAACGCATTGGTGGGTGTCAGACTGGATTGTGAAGTTACAGAATGGATTGTGACGTCACAGAATGGATTGTGACGTCACAGAATGGATTTTGACGTGAGGGGATTGTGACGTCACACTTTGGATTGTGACCTCACAGAATGCATTGTGACGTCACACTTTGGATTGTGACCTCACAGAATGCATTGTGACGTCACAGAATGCATTGTGACGTCACAGAATTTATTGTGACGTCACAGAAAGGATTGTGACATCATCGAATGGATTGTGACGCGAGGGGATTGTGACGTCAAACTTTCGATTGTGACGTCACAGAATGCATTGTGACGTCACAGAATGGATTGTGGGGTGTCAGACTGGATTGTGACGTCACAGAATCCATTGTGACGTCATAGAATGGATTGTGACGTCACAGAAGGGGTTGTGACATCTAAAAATGGATTGTGATGCGAGGGGATTGTGACGTCACACTTTGGATTGTGACGTCACAGAATGCATTGTGACGTCACAGAATGGATTGTGGGGTGTCAGACTGGATTGTGACGTCACAGAATGCATTGTGACATCACACTTTGGATTGTGACGTCACAGAATGCATTGTGACGTCACAGAATGTATTGTGACGTCACAGAATGCATTGTGACGTCACAGAATGGATTGTGGGGTGTCAGACTGGATTGTGACGTCACAGAATGCATTGTGACGTCTCAGAATGTATTGTGACGTCACAGAATGGATTTTGACACGAGTGCGTTTTGACATCACACTTTGGATTGTGACGTCACAGAACGCATTGTGACGTCACAGAATGGATTGTGGGGTGTCAGACTGGATTGTGACGTCACAGAATCCATTGTGACGTCATAGCATGGATTGTGACGTCACAGAATGGATTGTGACGTCACAGAAGGGATTTTGACGCGAGGGGATTGTGACGTCACACTTTGGATTGTGACGTCACAGAATGCATTGTGACGTCACAGAATGGATTGTGGGGTGTCAGACTGGATTGTGACGTCACAGAATGCATTGTGATGTCACAGAAGGGATTGTGATGTCACAGAAGGGATTGTGACATCATCGAATGTATTGTGACGCGAGGGGTTTGTGATGTCACACTTTGGATTGTGACGTCAGAGAATGTAATTGTGACGTCACAGAATGCATTGTTGGGTGTCAGACTGGATTGTGACGTCACAGAATGCATTGTGACGTCATAGAACGGATTGTGATGTCACAGAAGGGATTATGACATCACAGAATGGATTGTGACGCGAGGGGATTGTGACGTCACACTTTGGATTGTGACGTCACAGAATGCATTGTGACGTCACAGAATGGATTGTGGGGTGTCAGAATGGATTTTGACGTCACACTTTGGATTGTGACCTCACAGAATGCATTGTGACGTCACAGAATGGATTGTGGGGTGTCAGAATGGATTGTGACGTCACACTTTGGATTGTGACGTCACAGAATGCATTGTGACTTCACAGAATGTATTGTGGTGTGTCAGAATGGATTCTGACGTCACACTTGGGATTGTGACGTCACACTTTGGATTGTGACGTCACAGAACGCATTGTGACGTCACAGAATGTATTGTGGGGTGTCAGACTGGATTGTGACGTCACAGAATGTATTGTGACGTCACAGAAGGGATTGTGACGTCACAGAAGGGATTGTGACGTCACAGAATGAATTGTGACGCGAGGGGATTGTGACGTCACACTTTGGATTGTGACGTCACAGAATGCATTGTGACGTCACAGAATGGATTGTGACGCGAGGGGATTGTGACGTCACACTTTGGATTGTGACCTCACAGAATGCATTGTGACGTCACAGAATGGATTGTGGGGTGTCAGACTGGATTGTGACGTCACAGCATGCATTGTGACGTCATAGAATGGATTGTGACGTCACAGAATGGATTATGACATCACAGAATGGATTGTGACGCGAGTGGATTGTGACGTCACACTTAGGATTGTGACGTCACAGAATGGATTGGGGGTGTAAGAATGGATTGTGACGTCACTCTATGGATTGTGACGTCACAGAATGTATTGTGACGTCACAGAATGGATTGTGGGGTGTCAGAATGGATTGTGACGTCACACTTTGGATTGTGACGTCACAGAATGCATTGTGACGTCTCAGAATGCATTGTGGTGTGTCAGAATGGATTGTGACGTCACAGAATATATTGTGACGTCACACTTTGGATTGTGACGTCACAGAATGCATTGTGGTGTGTCAGAATGGATTGTGACGTCACACTTTGGATTGTGACGTCACAGAATGCATTGTGACTTCACAGAATGTATTGTGGGGTGTCAGAATGGATTGTGACGTCACACTTGGGATTGTGACGTCACACTTTGGATTGTGTCGTCACAGAACGCATTGTGAAGTCACAGAATGTATTGTGGGGTGTCAGACTGGATTGTGACGTCACAGAAGGGATTGTGACGTCAAAGAATGCATTGTGGTGTGTCAGAATGGATTGTGACGTCACAGAATGCATTGTGACGTCACAGAATGGATTGTGACGTCACAGAATGCATTGTGACGCGTTTGGATTGTGACGTCACACTTTGGATTGTGACCTCATAGAATGCATTGTGACGTCACAGAATGGATTGTGGGGTGTCAGAATGGATTGTGACGTCACATAATGCATTGTGACGTCACAGAAGGGATTGTGACGTCACAGAATGCATTGTGACATCACAGAATGGATTCTGATGCGAGGGGATTGTGACGTCACACTTTGGATTGTGACGTCACAGAATGGATTGTGACGTCACAGAATGAATTTTGACGTCACAGAATGGATTGTGACGTGAGGGGATTGTGACGTCACACTTTGGATTGTGACGTCAGAGAATGGATTGTGACGTTACAGAAGGGATTGTGACATCATCGAATGGATTGTGACGCGAGGGGTTTGTGATGTCACACTTTGGATTGTGATGTCACAGAATGTATTGTGACGTCGCAGAATGGATTGGTGTGTCTCAGACTGGATTGTCACGTCACAGAATCCATTGTGACGTCATAGCATGGATTGTGACGTCACAGAATGGATTGTGACGTCACAGAATGGATTTTGACGCGCGGGGATTGTGACGTCACACCTTGGGTTGTGACGTCACAGAATGCATTGTGACGTCACAGAATGGATTGTGGGGTGTCAGACTGGATTGTGACGTCACAGAATGCATTGTGACGTCACAGAAGGGATTGTGATGTCACAGAAGGGATTGTGACATCATCGAATGTATTGTGATGTGAGGGGTTTGTGATGTCACACTTTGGATTGTGATGTCAGAGAATGTATTGTGACGTCACAGAATGCATTGGTGGGTGTCAGACTGGATTGTGACGTCACAGAATGCATTGTGACGTCACAGAATGCATTGTGACGTCTCAGAATGTATTGTGACGTCACAGAATGGATTGTGGCGCGAGGGGATTGTGACGTCACACTTTGGATTGTGACGTCACAGAATGCATTGTGACGTCACAGAATGGATTGTGGGGTGTCAGATGGGATTGTGACGTCACAGAATTCATTGTGATGTCACAGAATGTATTGTGGGGTGTCAGAATGGATTCTGACGTCACACTTTGGATTGTGACGTCACAGAATGCATTGTGACTTCACAGAATGTATTGTGTTGTGTCAGAATGGATTGTGACGTCACAGAATGCATTGTGACGTCACACTTTGGATTGTGACGTCACAGAATGCATTGTGACGTCACAGAATGCATTGTGACGTCACACTTTGGATTGTGACGTCACAGAATGCATTGTGACTTCACAGAATGTATTGTGGGGTGTCAGAATGGATTCTGACGTCACACTTGGGATTGTGACGTCACACTTTGGATTGTGACGTCACAGAACGCATTGTGACGTCACAGAATGTATTGTGGGGTGTCAGACTGGATTGTGACGTCACAGAATGCATTGTGACGTCAAAGAATGCATTGTGGTGTGTCAGAATGGATTGTGACGTCACAGAATGCATTGTGACGTCACAGAATGGATTGTGACGTCACAGAATGCATTGTGACGCGTTTGGATTGTGACGTCACACTTTGGATTGTGACCTCACAGAATGCATTGTGACGTCACAGAATGTATTGTGGGGTGTCAGAGTGGATTGTGACGTCACATAATGCATTGTGACGTCACAGAAGGGATTGTGACGTCACAGAATGCATTGTGACATTACAGAATGGATTCTGATGCGAGGGGATTGTGACGTCACACTTTGGATTGTGACTTCACAGAATGGATTGTGACGTCACAGAATGAATTTTGACGTCACAGAATGGATTGTGACGTGAGGGGATTGTGACGTCACACTTTGGATTGTGACGTCAGAGAATGGATTGTGACGTTACAGAAGGGATTGTGACATCATCGAATGGATTTTGACGCGCGGGGATTGTGACGTCACACTTTGGATTGTGACGTCACAGAATGCATTGTGACGTCACAGAATGGATTGTGGGGTGTCAGACTGGATTGTGACGTCACAGAATGCATTGTGACGTCACAGAATGGATTGTGATGTCACAGAAGGGATTGTGACATCATCGAATGTATTGTGATGTGAGGGGTTTGTGATGTCACACTTTGGATTGTGATGTCAGAGAATGTATTGTGACGTCACAGAATGCATTGGTGGGTGTCAGACTGGATTGTGACGTCACAGAATGCATTGTGACGTCACAGAATGCATTGTGACGTCTCAGAATGTATTGTGACGTCACAGAATGGATTGTGGCGCGAGGGGATTGTGACGTCACACTTTGGATTGTGACGTCACAGAATGCATTGTGACGTCACAGAATGGATTGTGGGGTGTCAGATTGGATTGTGACGTCACAGAATTCATTGTGATGTCACAGAATGTATTGTGATGTCACAGAAGGAATTGTGACATCATCGAATGGATTGTGACGTGAGGGGATTGTGACGTCACACTTTGGATTGTGACGTCACAGAATGAATTGTGACTTCACAGAATGGATTGTGGGGTGTCAGAATGGATTCTGACGTCACACTTTGGATTGTGACGTCACAGAATGCATTGTGACTTCACAGAATGTATTGTGTTGTGTCAGAATGGATTGTGACGTCACAGAATGCATTGTGACGTCACACTTTGGATTGTGACGTCACAGAATGCATTGTGACGTCACAGAATGCATTGTGACGTCACACTTTGGATTGTGACGTCACAGAATGCATTGTGACGTCACAGAATGGATTGTGGGGTGTCAGACTGGATTGTGACGTCACAGAATCCATTGTGACATCATAGCATGGATTGTGACGTCACAGAATGGATTGTGACGTCAAAGAAGGGATTTTGACGCGAGGGGATTGTGACGTCACACTTTGGATTGTGACGTCACAGAATGCATTGTGACGTCACAGAATGGATTGTGGGGTGTCAGACTGGATTGTGACGTCACAGAATGCATTGTGACGTCACAGAAGGGATTGTGATGTCACAGAAGGGATTGTGACATCATCGAATGTATTGTGACGCGAGGGGTTTGTGATGTCACACTTTGGATTGTGACGTCACAGAATGCATTGTGACGTCACAGAATGGATTGTGACGTCACACTTTGGATTGTGACGTCACAGAATGTATTGTGACGTCACAGAATGCATTGTGACGTCACAGAATGGATTGTGACGTCACAGAATGGATTGTGACGCGAGCGGATTGTGACGTCACACTTTGGATTGTGACCTCACAGAATGCATTGTGACGTCACAGAATGGATTGTGGGGTGTTAGACTTGATTGTGACGTCACAGAATGCATTGTGACGTCACAGAATGCATTGTGACGTCACAGAATGCATTGTGGTTTGTCAGAATGGATTGTGACGTCACAGAATGTATTGTGACGTCACAGAAGGGATTGTGACGTCACAGAAGGGATTGTTACATCATCGGATGGATTGTGACGCGAGGGGATTGTGACGTCACACTTTGGATTGTGACGTCACAGAATGCATTGTGACGTCACAGAATGGATTGTGGGGTGTCAGGCTGGATTGTGACGTCACAGAATGCATTGTGACGTCATAGAATGGATTGTGATGTCTCAGAACGGATTGAGACATTACAGAATGGATTGTGATGCGATCTGATTGTGACGTCACACTTTGGATTGTGACGTCACAGAATGGATTGTGACGTCAGAGAATGGGTTGTGACGCGAGGGGATTGTGACGTCACACTTTGGATTGTGACGTCATAGAATGTATTCTGACGTCACAGAATGAATTTTGACGTCACAGAATGGATTGTGACGTCACAGAAGGGATTGTGACATCATCGAATGGATTGTGACGCGAGGTGATTGTGACGTCAAACTTTGGATTGTGACGTCGGAGAATGGATTGTGACGTCACAGAACGCATTGGTGGGTGTCAGACTGGATTGTGAATTGACAGAATGGATTGTGACGTCACAGAATGGATTGTGACGTCACAGAATGGATTTTGACGTGAGGGGATTGTGACGTCACACTTTGGATTGTGACCTCACAGAATGCATTGTGACGTCTCACTTTGGATTGTGACCTCACAGAATGCATTGTGACGTCACAGAATGCATTGTGACGTCACAGAATGTATTGTGACGTCACAGAAAGGATTGTGACATCATCGAATGGATTGTGACGCGAGGGGATTGTGCCGTCAAACTTTCGATTGTGACGTCACAGAATGCATTGTGACGTCACAGAATGGATTGTGGGGTGTCAGACTGGATTGTGACGTCACAGAATCCATTGTGACGTCATAGAATGGATTGTGATGTCACAGAAGGGGTTGTGACATCTAAAAATGGATTGTGATGCGAGGGGATTGTGACGTCACACTTTGGATTGTGACGTCACAGAATGCATTGTGACGTCACAGAATGGATTGTGGGGTGTCAGACTGGATTGTGACGTCACAGAATGCATTGTGACGTCACACTTTGGATTGTGACGTCACAGAATGCATTGTGACGTCACAGAATGGATTGTGACGTCACACTTTGGATTGTGACGTCACAGAATGTATTGTGACGTCACAGAATGCATTGTGACGTCTCAGAATGGATTGTGACGTCACAGAATGGATTTTGACGCCAGGGGATTGTGACGTCACACTTTGGATTGTGACCTCACAGAATGCATTGTGACGTCACAGAATGGATTGTGGGGTGTTAGACTGGATTGTGACGTCACAGAATGCATTGTGACGTCACAGAATGCATTGTGGTGTGTCAGAATGGATTGTGACGTCACAGAATGCATTGTGACGTCACAGAATGTATTGTGACGTCACAGAATGCATTGTGACTTCACAGAATGGATTGTGACGTCACAGAATGGATTGAGACATCATCGGATGGATTGTGACGCGAGGGGATTGTGACGTCACACTTTGGATTGTGACCTCACAGAATGCATTGTGACGTCACACTTTCGATTGTGACCTCACAGAATGCATTGTGACGTCACAGAATGCATTGTGACGTCACAGAAGGGATTGTGACGTCAGAGAATGGGTTGTGACGCGAGGGGATTGTGACGTCAAACTTTCGATTGTGACGTCACAGAATGTATTCTGACGTCACAGAATGAATTTTGATATCACAGAATGGATTGTGACGTCACAGAAGGGATTGTGACATCATCGAATGGATTGTGACGCGAGGGGATTGTGACGTCAAACTTTGGATTGTGACGTCGGAGAATGGATTGTGACGTCACAGAACGCATTGGTGGGTGTCAGACTGGATTGTGAAGTTACAGAATGGATTGTGACGTCACAGAATGGATTGTGACGTCACAGAATGGATTTTGACGTGAGGGGATTGTGACGTCACACTTTGGATTGTGACCTCACAGAATGCATTGTGACGTCACAGAATGCATTGGTGGGTGTCAGACTGGGTTGTGACGTCACAGAATGCATTGTGACGTCACAGAATGTATTGTGACGTCACAGAAGGGATTGTGACATCATCGAATGGATTGTGACGCGAGGGGATTGTGACGTCAAACTTTCGATTGTGACGTCACAGAATGCATTGTGACGTCACAGAATGGATTGTGGGGTGTCAGACTGGATTGTGACGTCACAGAATGCATTGTGACGTCATACAATGGATTGTGATGTCACAGAAGGGGTTGTGACATCATCGAATGGATTGTGACGCGAGGGGATTGTGACGTCACACTTTGGATTGTGACGTCAGAGAATGCATTGTGACGTCACAGAATGGATTGTGGGGTGTCAGACTGGATTGTGACGTCACAGAATGCATTGTGACGTCATAGAATGGATTGTGACGTCACAGAATGGATTGTGACGTCACAGAATGGATTTTGACACGAGGGGATTGTGACGTCACACTTTGGATTGTTACGTCACAGAATGCATTGTGACGTCACAGAATGGATTGTGGGGTGTCAGACTGGATTGTGACGTCACAGAATGCATTGTGACATCACAGAAGGGATTGTGATGTCACAGAAGGGATTGTGACATCATGGAATGTATTGTGACGCGAGGGGTTTGTGATGTCACACTTTGGATTGTGACGTCAGAGAATGTAATTGTGACGTCACAGAATGCATTGTTGGGTGTCAGACTGGATTGTGACGTCACAGAATGCATTGTGACGTCATAGAATGGATTGTGACGTCACAGAAGGGATTATGACATCACAGAATGGATTGTGGGGTGTCAGAATGGATTGTGACGTCACACTTTGGGTTGTGACGTCACAGAATGCATTGTGACTTCACAGAATGTATTGTGGGGTGTCAGAATGGATTGTGACGTCACACTTGGTATTGTGACGTCACACTTTGGATTGTGACGTCACAGAAGGCATTGTGACGTCACAGAATGTATTGTGGGGTGTCAGACTGGATTGTGACGTCACAGAATGGATTGTGACGTCACAGAAGGGATTGTGACATCATCGAATGGATTGTGACGCGAGGGGGTTGTGACGTCACACTTTGGATTGTGACGTCACAGAAGGGATTGTGACGTCACAGAATGGATTGTGATGCGAGGGGATTGTGACGTCACACTTTGGATTGTGACGTCACAGAATGGATTGTGACGTCACAGAATGAATTTTGACGTCACAGAATGGATTGTGACGTGAGGGGATCGTGACGTCACACTTTGGATTGTGACGTCAGAGAATGGATTGTGACGTTACAGAAGGGATTGTGACATCATCGAATGGATTGTGTTGTGTCAGAATGGATTCTGACGTCACTCTTTGGATTGTGACGTCACAGAATGTATTGTGACGTCACAGAATGGATTGTGGGGTGTCAGAATGGATTGTGACGTCACACTTTGGATTGTGACGTCACAGAATGCATTGTGACGTCTCAGAATGCATTGTGGTGTGTCAGAATGGATTGTGACGTCACAGAATATATTGTGACGTCACAGAATGCATTGTGACGTCTCAGAATGTATTGTGACGTCACAGAATGGATTGTGGCGTGAGGGTTTGTGACGTCACACTTTGGATTGTGACGTCACAGAATGCATTGTGACGTCACAGAATGGATTGTGGGGTGTCAGATTGGATTGTGACGTCACAGAATGCATTGTGACGTCACAGAAGGGATTGTGATGTCACAGAAGGGATTGTGACATCATCGAATGGATTGTGATGCGAGGGGATTGTGACGTCACACTTTGGATTGTGACGTCACAGAATGCATTGTGACGTCACAGAATGCATTGTGACGTCACACTTTGGATTGTGACGTCACAGAATGGATTGTCACGTCACACAATGGATTGTGACGTCACACTTTGGATTGTGACGTCACAGAATGCATTGTGACGTCACAGAATGGATTGTGGTTTGTCAGAATGGATTGTGACGTCACAGAATGCATTGTGACGTCACACTTTGGATTGTGACGTCAGAGAATGGATTGTGACGTTACAGAAGGGATTGTGACATCATCGAATGGATTGTGACGCGAGGGGTTTGTGATGTCACACTTTGGATTGTGATGTCACAGAATGTATTGTGACGTCGCAGAATGGATTGGTGTGTCTCAGACTGGATTGTCACGTCACAGAATCCATTGTGACGTCATAGCATGGATTGTGACGTCACAGAATGGATTGTGACGTCACAGAATGGATTTTGAAACGAGGGGATTGTGACGTCACACTTTGGATTGTGACGTCACAGAATGCATTGTGACGTCACAGAATGGATTGTGGGGTGTCAGACTGGATTGTGACGTCACAGAATGCATTGTGACGTCACAGAATGGATTGTGATGTCACAGAAGGGATTGTGACATCATCGAATGTATTGTGACGTGAGGGGTTTGTGATGTCACACTTTAGATTGTGACGTCAGAGAATGTATTGTGACGTCACAGAATGCATTGGTGGGTGTCAGACTGGATTGTGACGTCACAGAATGCATTGTGACGTCACAGAATGCATTGTGACGTCTCAGAATGTATTGTGACGTCACAGAATGGATTGTGGCGCGAGGGGATTGTGACGTCACACTTTGGATTGTGACGTCACAGAATGCATTGTGACGTCACAGAATGGATTGTGGGGTGTCAGATTGGATTGTGACGTCACAGAATTCATTGTGATGTCACAGAATGTATTGTGATGTCACAGAAGGAATTGTGACATCATCGAATGGATTGTGACGCGAGGGGATTGTGACGTCACACTTTGGATTGTGACGTCACAGAATGCATTGTCACTTCACAGAATGGATTGTGGGGTGTCAGAATGCATTCTGACGTCACACTTTGGATTGTGACGTCACAGAATGCATTGTGACTTCACAGAATGTATTGTGTTGTGTCAGAATGGATTCTGACGTCACTCTTTGGATTGTGACGTCACAGAATGTATTGTGACGTCACAGAATGGATTGTGGGGTGTCAGAATGGATTGTGACGTCACACTTTGGATTGTGACGTCACAGAATGCATTGTGACGTCTCAGAATGCATTGTGGTGTGTCAGAATGGATTGTGACGTCACAGAATATATTGTGACGTCACACTTTGGATTGTGACGTCACAGAATGCATTGTGGTGTGTCAGAATGGATTGTGACGTCACACTTTGGATTGTGACGTCACAGAATGCATTGTGGCTTCACAGAATGTATTGTGGGGTGTCAGAATGGATTCTGACGTCACAGAAGGGATTGTGACGTCACACTTTGGATTGTGACGTCACAGAACGCATTGTGACGTCACAGAATGTATTGTGGGGTGTCAGACTGGATTGTGACGTCACAGAATGGATTGTGACGTCACAGAATGCATTGTGGTGTGTCAGAATGGATTGTGACGTCACAGAATGCATTGTGACGTCACAGAATGGATTGTGACGTCACAGAATGCATTGTGACGCGTTTGGATTGTGACGTCACACTTTGGATTGTGACGTCAGAGAATGTATTGTGACGTCACAGAATGCATTGGTGGGTGTCAGACTGGATTGTGACGTCACAGAATGCATTGTGACGTCACAGAATGCATTGTGACGTCTCAGAATGTATTGTGACGTCACAGAATGGATTGTGGCGCGAGGGGATTGTGACGTCACACTTTGGATTGTGACGTCACAGAATGCATTGTGACGTCACAGAATGGATTGTGGGGTGTCAGAATGGATTCTGACGTCACACTTTGGATTGTGACGTCACAGAATGCATTGTGACGTCATACAATGGATTGTGATGTCACAGAAGGGGTTGTGACATCATCGAATGGTTTGTGACGCGAGGGGATTGTGACGTCACACTTTGGATTGTGACGTCACAGAATGCATTGTGACGTCACAGAATGGATTGTGGGGTGTCAGACTGGATTGTGACGTCACAGAATGCATTGTGACGTCATAGAATGGATTGTGACGTCACAGAATGGATTGTGACGTCACAGAATGGATTTTGACACGAGGGGATTGTGACGTCACACTTTGGATTGTTACGTCACAGAATGCATTGTGACGTCACAGAATGGATTGTGGGGTGTCAGACTGGATTGTGACGTCACAGAATGCATTGTGACGTCACAGAATGGATTGTGATGTCACAGAAGGGATTGTGACATCATCGAATGTATTGTGACGCGAGGGGTTTGTGATGTCACACTTTGGATTGTGACGTCAGAGAATGTAATTGTGACGTCACAGAATGCATTGTTGGGTGTCAGACTGGATTGTGACGTCACAGAATGCATTGTGACGTCATAGAATGGATTGTGACGTCACAGAAGGGATTATGACATCACAGAATGGATTGTGGGGTGTCAGAATGGATTGTGACGTCACACTTTGGGTTGTGACGTCACAGAATGCATTGTGACTTCACAGAATGTATTGTGGGGTGTCAGAATGGATTGTGACGTCACACTTGGTATTGTGACGTCACACTTTGGATTGTGACGTCACAGAAGGCATTGTGACGTCACAGAATGTATTGTGGGGTGTCAGACTGGATTGTGACGTCACAGAATGGATTGTGACGTCACAGAAGGGATTGTGACATCATCGAATGGATTGTGACGCGAGGGGGTTGTGACGTCACACTTTGGATTGTGACGTCACAGAAGGGATTGTGACGTCACAGAATGGATTGTGATGCGAGGAGATTGTGACGTCACACTTTGGATTGTGACGTCACAGAATGGATTGTGACGTCACAGAATGAATTTTGACGTCACAGAATGGAATGTGACGTGAGGGGATCGTGACGTCACACTTTGGATTGTGACGTCAGAGAATGGATTGTGACGTTACAGAAGGGATTGTGACATCATCGAATGGATTGTGTTGTGTCAGAATGGATTCTGACGTCACTCTTTGGATTGTGACGTCACAGAATGTATTGTGACGTCACAGAATGGATTGTGGGGTGTCAGAATGGATTGTGACGTCACACTTTGGATTGTGACGTCACAGAATGCATTGTGACGTCTCAGAATGCATTGTGGTGTGTCAGAATGGATTGTGACGTCACAGAATATATTGTGACGTCACAGAATGCATTGTGACGTCTCAGAATGTATTGTGACGTCACAGAATGGATTGTGATGTCACAGAAGGGATTGTGACATCATCGAATGGATTGTGATGCGAGGGGATTGTGACGTCACACTTTGGATTGTGACGTCACAGAATGCATTGTGACGTCACAGAATGCATTGTGACGTCACACTTTGGATTGTGACGTCACAGAATGGATTGTCACGTCACACAATGGATTGTGACGTCACACTTTGGATTGTGACGTCACAGAATGCATTGTGACGTCACAGAATGGATTGTGGTTTGTCAGAATGGATTGTGACGTCACAGAATGCATTGTGACGTCACACTTTGGATTGTGACGTCAGAGAATGGATTGTGACGTTACAGAAGGGATTGTGACATCATCGAATGGATTGTGACGCGAGGGGTTTGTGATGTCACACTTTGGATTGTGATGTCACAGAATGTATTGTGACGTCGCAGAATGGATTGGTGGGTCTCAGACTGGATTGTCACGTCACAGAATCCATTGTGACGTCATAGCATGGATTGTGACGTCACAGAATGGATTGTGACGTCACAGAATGGATTTTGAAACGAGGGGATTGTGACGTCACACTTTGGATTGTGACGTCACAGAATGCATTGTGACGTCACAGAATGGATTGTGGGGTGTCAGACTGGATTGTGACGTCACAGAATGCATTGTGACGTCACAGAATGGATTGTGATGTCACAGAAGGGATTGTGACATCATCGAATGTATTGTGATGTGAGGGGTTTGTGATGTCACACTTTAGATTGTGACGTCAGAGAATGTATTGTGACGTCACAGAATGCATTGGTGGGTGTCAGACTGGATTGTGACGTCACAGAATGCATTGTGACGTCACAGAATGCATTGTGACGTCTCAGAATGTATTGTGACGTCACAGAATGGATTGTGGCGCGAGGGGATTGTGACGTCACACTTTGGATTGTGACGTCACAGAATGCATTGTGACGTCACAGAATGGATTGTGGGGTGTCAGATTGGATTGTGACGTCACAGAATTCATTGTGATGTCACAGAATGTATTGTGATGTCACAGAAGGAATTGTGACATCATCGAATGGATTGTGACGCGAGGGGATTGTGACGTCACACTTTGGATTGTGACGTCACAGAATGCATTGTCACTTCACAGAATGGATTGTGGGGTGTCAGAATGCATTCTGACGTCACACTTTGGATTGTGACGTCACAGAATGCATTGTGACTTCACAGAATGTATTGTGTTGTGTCAGAATGGATTCTGACGTCACTCTTTGGATTGTGACGTCACAGAATGTATTGTGACGTCACAGAATGGATTGTGGGGTGTCAGAATGGATTGTGACGTCACACTTTGGATTGTGACGTCACAGAATGCATTGTGACGTCTCAGAATGCATTGTGGTGTGTCAGAATGGATTGTGACGTCACAGAATATATTGTGACGTCACACTTTGGATTGTGACGTCACAGAATGCATTGTGGTGTGTCAGAATGGATTGTGACGTCACACTTTGGATTGTGACGTCACAGAATGCATTGTGGCTTCACAGAATGTATTGTGGGGTGTCAGAATGGATTCTGACGTCACACTTGGGATTGTGACGTCACACTTTGGATTGTGACGTCACAGAACGCATTGTGACGTAACAGAATGTATTGTGGGGTGTCAGACTGGATTGTGACGTCACAGAATGGATTGTGACGTCACAGAATGCATTGTAATGTGTCAGAATGGATTGTGACGTCACAGAATGCATTGTGACGTCACAGAATGGATTGTGACGTCACAGAATGCATTGTGACGCGTTTGGATTGTGACGTCACACTTTGGATTGTGACGTCAGAGAATGTATTGTGACGTCACAGAATGCATTGGTGGGTGTCAGACTGGATTGTGACGTCACAGAATGCATTGTGACGTCACAGAATGCATTGTGACGTCTCAGAATGTATTGTGACGTCACAGAATGGATTGTGGCGCGAGGGGATTGTGACGTCACACTTTGGATTGTGACGTCACAGAATGCATTGTGACGTCACAGAATGGATTGTGGGGTGTCAGATTGGATTGTGACGTTACAGAATTCATTGTGATGTCACAGAATGTATTGTGATGTCACAGAAGGAATTGTGACATCATCGAATGGATTGTGACGCGAGGGGATTGTGACGTCACACTTTGGATTGTGACGTCACAGAATGCATTGTGACTTCACAGAATGGATTGTGGGGTGTCAGAATGGATTCTGACGTCACACTTTGGATTGTGACGTCACAGAATGCATTGTGACTTCACAGAATGTATTGTGTTGTGTCAGAATGGATTGTGACGTCACAGAATGCATTGTGACGTCACACTTTGGATTGTGACGTCACAGAATGCATTGTGACGTCACAGAATGCATTGTGACGTCACACTTTGGATTGTGACGTCACAGAATGCATTGTGACGTCACAGAATGGATTGTGGGCTGTCAGACTGGATTGTGACGTCACAGAATGCATTGTGACGTCAAAGAATGCATTGTGGTGTGTCAGAATGGATTGTGACGTCACAGAATGCATTGTGACGTCACAGAATGGATTGTGACGTCACAGAATGCATTGTGACGCGTTTGGATTGTGACGTCACACTTTGGATTGTGACGTCACAGAATGCATTGTGACTTCACAGAATGGATTGTGGAGTGTCAGAATGGATTCTGACGTCACACTTTGGATTGTGACGTCACAGAATGCATTGTGACTTCACAGAATGTATTGTGTTGTGTCAGAATGGATTGTGACGTCACAGAATGCATTGTGACGTCACACTTTGGATTGTGACGTCACAGAATGCATTGTGACGTCACAGAATGCATTGTGACGTCACACTTTGGATTGTGACGTCACAGAACGCATTGTGACGTCACAGAATGTATTGTGGGGTGTCAGACTGGATTGTGACGTCACAGAATGCATTGTGACGTCAAAGAATGCATTGTGGTGTGTCAGAATGGATTGTGACGTCACAGAATGCATTGTGACGTCACAGAATGGATTGTGACGTCACAGAATGCATTGTGACGCGTTTGGATTGTGACGTCACACTTTGGATTGTGACCTCACAGAATGCATTGTGACGTCACAGAATGGATTGTGGGGTGTCAGAGTGGATTGTGACGTCACATAATGCATTGTGACGTCACAGAATGCATTGTGACATCACAGAATGCATTGTGACATCACAGAATGGATTCTGATGCGAGGGGATTGTGACGTCACACTTTGGATTGTGACGTCACAGAATGGATTGTGACGTCACAGAATGAATTTTGACGTCACAGAATGGATTGTGACGTGAGGGGATTGTGACGTCACACTTTGGATTGTGACGTCAGAGAATGGATTGTGACGTTACAGAAGGGATTGTGACATCATCGAATGGATTGTGACGCGAGGGGTTTGTGATGTCACACTTTGGATTGTGATGTCACAGAATGTATTGTGACGTCGCAGAATGGATTGGTGTGTCTCAGACTGGATTGTCACGTCACAGAATCCATTGTGACGTCATAGCATGGATTGTGACGTCACAGAATGGATTGTGACGTCACAGAATGGATTTTGACGCGCGGGGATTGTGACGTCACACTTTGGATTGTGACGTCACAGAATGCATTGTGACGTCACAGAATGGATTGTGGGGTGTCAGACTGGATTGTGACGTCACAGAATGCATTGTGACGTCACAGAATGGATTGTGATGTCACAGAAGGGATTGTGACATCATCGAATGTATTGTGATGTGAGGGGTTTGTGATGTCACACTTTGGATTGTGACGTCAGAGAATGTATTGTGACGTCACAGAATGCATTGGTGGGTGTCAGACTGGATTGTGACGTCACAGAATGCATTGTGACGTCACAGAATGCATTGTGACGTCTCAGAATGTATTGTGACGTCACAGAATGGATTGTGGCGCGAGGGGATTGTGACGTCACACTTTGGATTGTGACGTCACAGAATGCATTGTGACGTCACAGAATGGATTGTGGGGTGTCAGATTGGATTGTGACGTCACAGAATTCATTGTGACGTCACAGAATGTATTGTGATGTCACAGAAGGAATTGTGACATCATCGAATGGATTGTGACGCGAGGGGATTGTGACGTCACACTTTGGATTGTGACGTCACAGAATGCATTGTGACTTCACAGAATGGATTGTGGGGTGTCAGAATGGATTCTGACGTCACACTTTGGATTGTGACGTCACAGAATGCATTGTGACTTCACAGAATGTATTGTGTTGTGTCAGAATGGATTCTGACGTCACACTTGGGATTGTGACGTCACACTTTGGATTGTGACGTCACAGAACGCATTGTGACGTCACAGAATGGATTGTGGGGTGTCAGACTGGATTGTGACGTCACAGAATGTATTGTGACGTCACAGAAGGGATTGTGACGTCACAGAAGGGATTGTGACGTCACAGAATGGATTGTGACGCGAGGGGATTGTGACGTAACACTTTGGATTGTGACGTCACAGAATGCATTGTGACGTCACAGAATGGATTGTGACGCGAGGGGATTGTGACGTCACACTTTGGATTGTGACCTCACAGAATGCATTGTGACGTCACAGAATGGATTGTGGGGTGTCAGACTGGATTGTGACGTCACAGAATGCATTGTGACGTCACAGAATGCATTGTGACGTCACAGAATGCATTGTGGTTTGTCAGAATGGATTGTGACGTCACAGAATGTATTGTGACGTCACAGAAGGGATTGTGACGTCACAGAAGGGATTGTTACATCATCGGATGGATTGTGACGCGAGGGGATTGTGACGTCACACTTTGGATTGTGACGTCACAGAATGCATTGTGACGTCACAGAATGGATTGTGGGGTGTCAGGCTGGATTGTGACGTCACAGAATGCATTGTGACGTCATAGAATGGATTGTGATGTCTCAGAACGGATTGAGACATTACAGAATGGATTGTGATGCGATCTGATTGTGACGTCACACTTTGGATTGTGACGTCACAGAATGGATTGTGACGTCAGAGAATGGGTTGTGACGCGAGGGGATTGTGACGTCACACTTTGGATTGTGACATCATAGAATGTATTCTGACGTCACAGAATGAATTTTGACGTCACAGAATGGATTGTGACGTCACAGAAGGGATTGTGACATCATCGAATGGATTGTGACGCGAGGTGATTGTGACGTCAAACTTTGGATTGTGACATCGGAGAATGGATTGTGACGTCACAAAACGCATTGGTGGGTGTCAGACTGGATTGTGAAGTTACAGAATGGATTGTGACGTCACAGAATGGATTGTGACGTCACAGAATGGATTTTGACGTGAGGGGATTGTGACGTCACACTTTGGATTGTGACCTCACAGAATGCATTGTGACGTCACACTTTGGATTGTGACCTCACAGAATGCATTGTGACGTCACAGAATGCATTGTGACGTCACAGAATTTATTGTGACGTCACAGAAAGGATTGTGACATCATCGAATGGATTGTGACGCGAGGGGATTGTGACGTCAAACTTTCGATTGTGACGTCACAGAATGCATTGTGACGTCACAGAATGGATTGTGGGGTGTCAGACTGGATTGTGACGTCACAGAATCCATTGTGACGTCATAGAATGGATTGTGACGTCACAGAAGGGGTTGTGACATCTAAAAATGGATTGTGATGCGAGGGGATTGTGACGTCACACTTTGGATTGTGACGTCACAGAATGCATTGTGACGTCACAGAATGGATTGTGGGGTGTCAGACTGGATTGTGACGTCACAGAATGCACTGTGACATCACACTTTGGATTGTGACGTCACAGAATGCATTGTGACGTCACAGAATGGATTGTGACGTCACAGAATGCATTGTGACGTCACAGAATGGATTGTGACGTCACAGAATGCATTGTGACGCGTTTGGATTGTGACGTCACACTTTGGATTGTGACCTCACAGAATGCATTGTGACGTCACAGAATGGATTGTGGGGTGTCAGAGTGGATTGTGACGTCACATAATGCATTGTGACGTCACAGAATGCATTGTGACATCACAGAATGCATTGTGACATCACAGAATGGATTCTGATGCGAGGGGATTGTGACGTCACACTTTGGATTGTGACGTCACAGAATGGATTGTGACGTCACAGAATGAATTTTGACGTCACAGAATGGATTGTGACGTGAGGGGATTGTGACGTCACACTTTGGATTGTGACGTCAGAGAATGGATTGTGACGTTACAGAAGGGATTGTGACATCATCGAATGGATTGTGACGCGAGGGGTTTGTGATGTCACACTTTGGATTGTGATGTCACAGAATGTATTGTGACGTCGCAGAATGGATTGGTGTGTCTCAGACTGGATTGTCACGTCACAGAATCCATTGTGACGTCATAGCATGGATTGTGACGTCACAGAATGGATTGTGACGTCACAGAATGGATTTTGACGCGCGGGGATTGTGACGTCACACTTTGGATTGTGACGTCACAGAATGCATTGTGACGTCACAGAATGGATTGTGGGGTGTCAGACTGGATTGTGACGTCACAGAATGCATTGTGACGTCACAGAATGGATTGTGATGTCACAGAAGGGATTGTGACATCATCGAATGTATTGTGATGTGAGGGGTTTGTGATGTCACACTTTGGATTGTGACGTCAGAGAATGTATTGTGACGTCACAGAATGCATTGGTGGGTGTCAGACTGGATTGTGACGTCACAGAATGCATTGTGACGTCACAGAATGCATTGTGACGTCTCAGAATGTATTGTGACGTCACAGAATGGATTGTGGCGCGAGGGGATTGTGACGTCACACTTTGGATTGTGACGTCACAGAATGCATTGTGACGTCACAGAATGGATTGTGGGGTGTCAGATTGGATTGTGACGTCACAGAATTCATTGTGACGTCACAGAATGTATTGTGATGTCACAGAAGGAATTGTGACATCATCGAATGGATTGTGACGCGAGGGGATTGTGACGTCACACTTTGGATTGTGACGTCACAGAATGCATTGTGACTTCACAGAATGGATTGTGGGGTGTCAGAATGGATTCTGACGTCACACTTTGGATTGTGACGTCACAGAATGCATTGTGACTTCACAGAATGTATTGTGTTGTGTCAGAATGGATTCTGACGTCACACTTGGGATTGTGACGTCACACTTTGGATTGTGACGTCACAGAACGCATTGTGACGTCACAGAATGGATTGTGGGGTGTCAGACTGGATTGTGACGTCACAGAATGTATTGTGACGTCACAGAAGGGATTGTGACGTCACAGAAGGGATTGTGACGTCACAGAATGGATTGTGACGCGAGGGGATTGTGACGTAACACTTTGGATTGTGACGTCACAGAATGCATTGTGACGTCACAGAATGGATTGTGACGCGAGGGGATTGTGACGTCACACTTTGGATTGTGACCTCACAGAATGCATTGTGACGTCACAGAATGGATTGTGGGGTGTCAGACTGGATTGTGACGTCACAGAATGCATTGTGACGTCACAGAATGCATTGTGACGTCACAGAATGCATTGTGGTTTGTCAGAATGGATTGTGACGTCACAGAATGTATTGTGACGTCACAGAAGGGATTGTGACGTCACAGAAGGGATTGTTACATCATCGGATGGATTGTGACGCGAGGGGATTGTGACGTCACACTTTGGATTGTGACGTCACAGAATGCATTGTGACGTCACAGAATGGATTGTGGGGTGTCAGGCTGGATTGTGACGTCACAGAATGCATTGTGACGTCATAGAATGGATTGTGATGTCTCAGAACGGATTGAGACATTACAGAATGGATTGTGATGCGATCTGATTGTGACGTCACACTTTGGATTGTGACGTCACAGAATGGATTGTGACGTCAGAGAATGGGTTGTGACGCGAGGGGATTGTGACGTCACACTTTGGATTGTGACATCATAGAATGTATTCTGACGTCACAGAATGAATTTTGACGTCACAGAATGGATTGTGACGTCACAGAAGGGATTGTGACATCATCGAATGGATTGTGACGCGAGGTGATTGTGACGTCAAACTTTGGATTGTGACATCGGAGAATGGATTGTGACGTCACAAAACGCATTGGTGGGTGTCAGACTGGATTGTGAAGTTACAGAATGGATTGTGACGTCACAGAATGGATTGTGACGTCACAGAATGGATTTTGACGTGAGGGGATTGTGACGTCACACTTTGGATTGTGACCTCACAGAATGCATTGTGACGTCACACTTTGGATTGTGACCTCACAGAATGCATTGTGACGTCACAGAATGCATTGTGACGTCACAGAATTTATTGTGACGTCACAGAAAGGATTGTGACATCATCGAATGGATTGTGACGCGAGGGGATTGTGACGTCAAACTTTCGATTGTGACGTCACAGAATGCATTGTGACGTCACAGAATGGATTGTGGGGTGTCAGACTGGATTGTGACGTCACAGAATCCATTGTGACGTCATAGAATGGATTGTGACGTCACAGAAGGGGTTGTGACATCTAAAAATGGATTGTGATGCGAGGGGATTGTGACGTCACACTTTGGATTGTGACGTCACAGAATGCATTGTGACGTCACAGAATGGATTGTGGGGTGTCAGACTGGATTGTGACGTCACAGAATGCACTGTGACATCACACTTTGGATTGTGACGTCACAGAATGCATTGTGACGTCACAGAATGTATTGTGACGTCACAGAATGCATTGTGACGTCACAGAATGGATTGTGGGGTGTCAGACTGGATTGTGACGTCACAGAATGCATTGTGACGTCTCAGAATGTATTGTGACGTCACAGAATGGATTTTGACGCGAGTGCGTTTTGACATCACACTTTGGATTGTGACGTCACAGAACGCATTGTGACGTCACAGAATGGATTGTGGGGTGTCAGACTGGATTGTGACGTCACAGAATCCATTGTGACGTCATAGCATGGATTGTGACGTCACAGAATGGATTGTGACGTCACAGAAGGGATTTTGACGCGAGGGGATTGTGACGTCACACTTTGGATTGTGACGTCACAGAATGCATTGTGACGTCACAGAATGGATTGTGGGGTGTCAGAATGGATTGTGACGTCACAGAATGCATTGTGACGTCACAGAAGGGATTGTGATGTCACAGAAGGGATTGTGACATCATCGAATGTATTGTGACGCGAGGGGTTTGTGATGTCACACTTTGGATTGTGACGTCAGAGAATGTAATTGTGACGTCACAGAATGCATTGTTGGGTGTCAGACTGGATTGTGACGTCACAGAATGCATTGTGACGTCATAGAACGGATTGTGATGTCACAGAAGGGATTATGACATCACAGAATGGATTGTGACGCGAGGGGATTGTGACGTCACACTTTGGATTGTGACGTCACAGAATGCATTGTGACGTCACAGAATGGATTGTGGGGTGTCAGAATGGATTTTGACGTCACACTTTGGATTGTGACCTCACAGAATGCATTGTGACGTCACAGAATGGATTGTGGGGTGTCAGAATGGATTGTGACGTCACACTTTGGATTGTGACGTCACAGAATGCATTGTGACTTCACAGAATGTATTGTGGTGTGTCAGAATGGATTCTGACGTCACACTTGGGATTGTGACGTCACACTTTGGATTGTGACGTCACAGAACGCATTGTGACGTCACAGAATGTATTGTGGGGTGTCAGACTGGATTGTGACGTCACAGAATGTATTGTGACGTCACAGAAGGGATTGTGACGTCACAGAAGGGATTGTGACGTCACAGAATGAATTGTGACGCGAGGGGATTGTGACGTCACACTTTGGAATGTGACGTCACAGAATGCATTGTGACGTCACAGAATGGATTGTGACGCGAGGGGATTGTGACGTCACACTTTGGATTGTGACCTCACAGAATGCATTGTGACGTCACAGAATGGATTGTGGGGTGTCAGACTGGATTGTGACGTCACAGCATGCATTGTGACGTCATAGAATGGATTGTGACGTCACAGAATGGATTATGACATCACAGAATGCATTGTGACGTCACAGAATGGATTGTGACGCGAGTGGATTGTGACGTCACACTTAGGATTGTGACGTCACAGAATGGATTGGGGGTGTAAGAATGGATTGTGACGTCACTCTTTGGATTGTGACGTCACAGAATGTATTGTGACGTCACAGAATGGATTGTGGGGTGTCAGAATGGATTGTGACGTCACACTTTGGATTGTGACGTCACAGAATGCATTGTGACGTCTCAGAATGCATTGTGGTGTGTCAGAATGGATTGTGACGTCACAGAATATATTGTGACGTCACACTTTGGATTGTGACGTCACAGAATGCATTGTGGTGTGTCAGAATGGATTGTGACGTCACACTTTGGATTGTGACGTCACAGAATGCATTGTGGCTTCACAGAATGTATTGTGGGGTGTCAGAATGGATTCTGACGTCACACTTGGGATTGTGACGTCACACTTTGGATTGTGACGTCACAGAACGCATTGTGACGTCACAGAATGTATTGTGGGGTGTCAGACTGGATTGTGACGTCACAGAATGCATTGTGACGTCAAAGAATGCATTGTGGTGTGTCAGAATGGATTGTGACGTCACAGAATGCATTGTGACGTCACAGAATGGATTGTGACGTCACAGAATGCATTGTGACGCGTTTGGATTGTGACGTCACACTTTGGATTGTGACCTCATAGAATGCATTGTGACGTCACAGAATGGATTGTGGGGTGTCAGAGTGGATTGTGACGTCACATAATGCATTGTGACGTCACAGAAGGGATTGTGACGTCACAGAATGCATTGTGACATCACAGAATGGATTCTGATGCGAGGGGATTGTGACGTCACACTTTGGATTGTGACGTCACAGAATGGATTGTGACGTCACAGAATGAATTTTGACGTCACAGAATGGATTGTGACGTGAGGGGATTGTGACGTCACACTTTGGATTGTGACGTCAGAGAATGGATTGTGACGTTACAGAAGGGATTGTGACATCATCGAATGGATTGTGACGCGAGGGGTTTGTGATGTCACACTTTGGATTGTGATGTCACAGAATGTATTGTGACGTCGCAGAATGGATTGGTGTGTCTCAGACTGGATTGTCACGTCACAGAATCCATTGTGACGTCATAGCATGGATTGTGACGTCACAGAATGGATTGTGACGTCACAGAATGGATTTTGACGCGCGGGGATTGTGACGTCACACCTTGGGTTGTGACGTCACAGAATGCATTGTGACGTCACAGAATGGATTGTGGGGTGTCAGACTGGATTGTGACGTCACAGAATGCATTGTGACGTCACAGAAGGGATTGTGATGTCACAGAAGGGATTGTGACATCATCGAATGTATTGTGATGTGAGGGGTTTGTGATGTCACACTTTGGATTGTGATGTCAGAGAATGTATTGTGACGTCACAGAATGCATTGGTGGGTGTCAGACTGGATTGTGACGTCACAGAATGCATTGTGACGTCACAGAATGCATTGTGACGTCTCAGAATGTATTGTGACGTCACAGAATGGATTGTGGCGCGAGGGGATTGTGACGTCACACTTTGGATTGTGACGTCACAGAATGCATTGTGACGTCACAGAATGGATTGTGGGGTGTCAGATTGGATTGTGACGTCACAGAATTCATTGTGATGTCACAGAATGTATTGTGATGTCAGAGAAGGAATTGTGACATCATCGAATGGATTGTGACGCGAGGGGATTGTGACGTCACACTTTGGATTGTGACGTCACAGAATGAATTGTGACTTCACAGAATGGATTGTGGGGTGTCAGAATGGATTCTGACGTCACACTTTGGATTGTGACGTCACAGAATGCATTGTGACTTCACAGAATGTATTGTGTTGTGTCAGAGTGGATTGTGACGTCACATAATGCATTGTGACGTCACAGAAGGGATTGTGACGTCACAGAATGCATTGTGACGTCACAGAATGCATTGTGACGTCACACTTTGGATTGTGACGTCACAGAATGCATTGTGACTTCACAGAATGTATTGTGGGGTGTCAGAATGGATTGTGACGTCACACTTGGGATTGTGACTTCACACTTTGGATTGTGTCGTCACAGAACGCATTGTGACGTCACAGAATGTATTGTGGGGTGTCAGACTGGATTGTGACGTCACAGAAGGGATTGTGACGTCAAAGAATGCATTGTGGTGTGTCAGAATGGATTGTGACGTCACAGAATGCATTGTGACGTCACAGAATGGATTGTGACGTCACAGAATGCATTGTGACGCGTTTGGATTGTGACGTCACACTTTGGATTGTGACCTCACAGAATGCATTGTGACGTCACAGAATGTATTGTGGGGTGTCAGAGTGGATTGTGACGTCACATAATGCATTGTGACGTCACAGAAGGGATTGTGACGTCACAGAATGCATTGTGACATCACAGAATGGATTCTGATGCGAGGGGATTGTGACGTCACACTTTGGATTGTGACGTCACAGAATGGATTGTGACGTCACAGAATGAATTTTGACGTCACAGAATGGATTGTGACGTGAGGGGATTGTGACGTCACACTTTGGATTGTGACGTCAGAGAATGGATTGTGACGTTACAGAAGGGATTGTGACATCATAGAATGGATTTTGACGCGCGGGGATTGTGACGTCACACTTTGGATTTTGACGTCACAGAATGCATTGTGACGTCACAGAATGGATTGTGGGGTGTCAGACTGGATTGTGACGTCACAGAATGCATTGTGACGTCACAGAATGGATTGTGATGTCACAGAAGGGATTGTGACATCATCGAATGTATTGTGATGTGAGGGGTTTGTGATGTCACACTTTGGATTGTGATGTCAGAGAATGTATTGTGACGTCACAGAATGCATTGGTGGGTGTCAGACTGGATTGTGACGTCACAGAATGCATTGTGACGTCACAGAATGCATTGTGACGTCTCAGAATGGATTGTGACGTCACAGAATGGATTGTGGCGCGAGGGGATTGTGACGTCACACTTTGGATTGTGACGTCACAGAATGCATTGTGACGTCACAGAATGGATTGTGGGGTGTCAGATTGGATTGTGACGTCACAGAATTCATTGTGATGTCACAGAATGTATTGTGATGTCACAGAAGGAATTGTGACATCATCGAATGGATTGTGACGTGAGGGGATTGTGACGTCACACTTTGGATTGTGACGTCACAGAATGAATTGTGACTTCACAGAATGGATTGTGGGGTGTCAGAATGGATTCTGACGTCACACTTTGGATTGTGACGTCACAGAATGCATTGTGACGTCACAGAATGTATTGTGTCAGAATGGATTGTGACGTCACAGAATGCATTGTGACGTCACACTTTGGATTGTGACGTCACAGAATGCATTGTGACGTCACAGAATGCATTGTGACGTCACACTTTGGATTGTGACGTCACAGAATGCATTGTGACGTCACAGAATGGATTGTGGGGTGTCAGACTGGATTGTGACGTCACAGAATCCATTGTGACATCATAGCATGGATTGTGACGTCACAGAATGGATTGTGACGTCACAGAAGGGATTTTGACGCGAGGGGATTGTGACGTCACACTTTGGATTGTGACGTCACAGAATGCATTGTGACGTCACAGAATGGATTGTGGGGTGTCAGACTGGATTGTGACGTCACAGAATGCATTGTGACGTCACAGAAGGGATTGTGATGTCACAGAAGGGATTGTGACATCATCGAATGTATTGTGACGCGAGGGGTTTGTGATGTCACACTTTGGATTGTGACGTCACAGAATGCATTGTGACGTCACAGAATGGATTGTGACGTCACACTTTGGATTGTGACGTCACAGAATGTATTGTGACGTCACAGAATGCATTGTGACGTCACAGAATGGATTGTGACGTCACAGAATGGATTGTGACGCGAGCGGATTGTGACGTCACACTTTGGATTGTGACCTCACAGAATGCATTGTGACGTCACAGAATGGATTGTGGGGTGTTAGACTTGATTGTGACGTCACAGAATGCATTGTGACGTCACAGAATGCATTGTGACGTCACAGAATGCATTGTGGTTTGTCAGAATGGATTGTGACGTCACAGAATGTATTGTGACGTCACAGAAGGGATTGTGACGTCACAGAAGGGATTGTTACATCATCGGATGGATTGTGACGCGAGGGGATTGTGACGTCACACTTTGGATTGTGACGTCACAGAATGCATTGTGACGTCACAGAATGGATTGTGGGGTGTCAGGCTGGATTGTGACGTCACAGAATGCATTGTGACGTCATAGAATGGATTGTGATGTCTCAGAACGGATTGAGACATTACAGAATGGATTGTGATGCGATCTGATTGTGACGTCACACTTTGGATTGTGACGTCACAGAATGGATTGTGACGTCAGAGAATGGGTTGTGACGCGAGGGGATTGTGACTTCACACTTTGGATTGTGACGTCATAGAATGTATTCTGACGTCACAGAATGAATTTTGACGTCACAGAATGGATTGTGACGTCACAGAAGGGATTGTGACATCATCGAATAGATTGTGACGCGAGGTGATTGTGACGTCAAACTTTGGATTGTGACGTCGGAGAATGGATTGTGACGTCACAGAACGCATTGGTGGGTGTCAGACTGGATTGTGAATTGACAGAATGGATTGTGACGTCACAGAATGGATTGTGACGTCACAGAATGGATTTTGACGTGAGGGGATTGTGACGTCAAACTTTCGATTGTGACGTCACAGAATGCATTGTGACGTCACAGAATGGATTGTGGGGTGTCAGACTGGATTGTGACGTCACAGAATCCATTGTGACGTCATAGAATGGATTGTGATGTCACAGAAGGGGTTGTGACATCTAAAAATGGATTGTGATGCGAGGGGATTGTGACGTCACACTTTGGATTGTGACGTCACAGAATGCATTGTGACGTCACAGAATGGATTGTGGGGTGTCAGACTGGATTGTGACGTCACAGAATGCATTGTGACGTCACACTTTGGATTGTGACGTCACAGAATGCATTGTGACGTCACAGAATGGATTGTGACGTCACACTTTGGATTGTGACGTCACAGAATGTATTGTGACGTCACAGAATGCATTGTGACGTCTCAGAATGGATTGAGACGTCACAGAATGGATTTTGACGCCAGGGGATTGTGACGTCACACTTTGGATTGTGACCTCACAGAATGCATTGTGACGTCACAGAATGGATTGTGGGGTGTTAGACTGGATTGTGACGTCACAGAATGCATTGTGACGTCACAGAATGCATTGTGGTGTGTCAGAATGGATTGTGACGTCACAGAATGCATTGTGACGTCACACTTTGGATTGTGACGTCACAGAATGCATTGTGACGTCACAGAATGTATTGTGACGTCACAGAATGCATTGTGACTTCACAGAATGGATTGTGACGTCACAGAATGGATTGAGACATCATCGGATGGATTGTGACGCGAGGGGATTGTGACGTCACACTTTGGATTGTGACCTCACAGAATGCATTGTGACGTCACACTTTCGATTGTGACCTCACAGAATGCATTGTGACGTCACAGAATGCATTGTGACGTCACAGAAGGGATTGTGACTTCAGAGAATGGGTTGTGACGCGAGGGGATTGTGACGTCAAACTTTCGATTGTGACGTCACAGAATGCATTGTGACGTCACAGAATGGATTGTGGGGTGTCAGGCTGGATTGTGACGTCACAGAATGCATTGTGACGTCATAGAATGGATTGTGATGTCTCAGAACGGATTGAGACATTACAGAATGGATTGTGATGCGATCTGATTGTGACGTCACACTTTGGATTGTGACGTCACAGAATGGATTGTGACGTCAGAGAATGGGTTGTGACGCGAGGGGATTGTGACTTCACACTTTGGATTGTGACGTCATAGAATGTATTCTGACGTCACAGAATGGATTGTGGGGTATCAGACTGGATTGTGACGTCACAGAAGGGATTGTGACATCATCGAATGGATTGTGACGCGAGGTGATTGTGACGTCAAACTTTGGATTGTGACGTCGGAGAATGGATTGTGACGTCACAGAACGCATTGGTGGGTGTCAGACTGGATTGTGAATTGACAGAATGGATTGTGACGTCACAGAATGGATTGTGACGTCACAGAATGGATTTTGACGTGAGGGGATTGTGACGTCAAACTTTGGATTGTGACGTCACAGAATGCATTGTGACGTCACAGAATGGATTGTGGGGTGTCAGACTGGATTGTGACGTCACAGAATCCATTGTGACGTCATAGAATGGATTGTGATGTCACAGAAGGGGTTGTGACATCTAAAAATGGATTGTGATGCGAGGGGATTGTGACGTCACACTTTGGATTGTGACGTCACAGAATGCATTGTGACGTCACAGAATGGATTGTGGGGTGTCAGACTGGATTGTGACGTCACAGAATGCATTGTGACGTCACACTTTGGATTGTGACGTCACAGAATGCATTGTGACGTCACAGAATGGATTGTGACGTCACACTTTGGATTGTGACGTCACAGAATGTATTGTGACGTCACAGAATGCATTGTGACGTCTCAGAATGGATTGAGACGTCACAGAATGGATTTTGACGCCAGGGGATTGTGACGTCACACTTTGGATTGTGACCTCACAGAATGCATTGTGACGTCACAGAATGGATTGTGGGGTGTTAGACTGGATTGTGACGTCACAGAATGCATTGTGACGTCACAGAATGCATTGTGGTGTGTCAGAATGGATTGTGACGTCACAGAATGCATTGTGACGTCACACTTTGGATTGTGACGTCACAGAATGCATTGTGACGTTACAGAATGTATTGTGACGTCACAGAATGCATTGTGACTTCACAGAATGGATTGTGACGTCACAGAATGGATTGAGACATCATCGGATGGATTGTGACGCGAGGGGATTGTGACGTCACACTTTGGATTGTGACCTCACAGAATGCATTGTGACGTCACAGAATGCATTGTGACGTCACAGAAGGGATTGTGACTTCAGAGAATGGGTTGTGACGCGAGGGGATTGTGACGTCAAACTTTCGATTGTGACGTCACAGAATGTATTCTGACGTCACAGAATGAATTTTGATATCACAGAATGGATTGTGACGTCACAGAAGGGATTGTGACATCATCGAATGGATTGTGACGCGAGGGGATTGTGACGTCAAACTTTGGATTGTGACGTCGGAGAATGGATTGTGACGTCACAGAACGCATTGGTGGGTGTCAGACTGGATTGTGAAGTTACAGAATGGATTGTGACCTCACAGAATGGATTGTGACGTCACAGAATGGATTTTGACGTGAGGGGATTGTGACGTCACACTTTGGATTGTGACCTCACAGAATGCATTGTGACGTCACAGAATGCATTGGTGGGTGTCAGACTGGGTTGTGACGTCACAGAATGCATTGTGACGTCACAGAATGTATTGTGACGTCACAGAAGGGATTGTGACATCATCGAATGGATTGTGACGCGAGGGGATTGTGACGTCAAACTTTCGATTGTGACGTCACAGAATGCATTGTGACGTCACAGAATGGATTGTGGGGTGTCAGACTGGATTGTGACGTCACAGAATGCATTGTGACGTCATACAATGGATTGTGATGTCACAGAAGGGGTTGTGACATCATCGAATGGATTGTGACGCGAGGGGATTGTGACGTCACACTTTGGATTGTGACGTCACAGAATGCATTGTGACGTCACAGAATGGATTGTGGGGTGTCAGACTGGATTGTGACGTCACAGAATGCATTGTGACGTCATAGAATGGATTGTGACGTCACAGAATGGATTGTGACGTCACAGAATGGATTTTGACACGAGGGGATTGTGACGTCACACTTTGGATTGTGACGTAACAGAATGCATTGTGACGTCACAGAATGGATTGTGGGGTGTCAGACTGGATTGTGACGTCACAGAATGCATTGTGACATCACAGAAGGGATTGTGATGTCACAGAAGGGATTGTGACATCATCGAATGTATTGTGACGCGAGGGGTTTGTGATGTCACACTTTGGATTGTGACGTCAGAGAATGTAATTGTGACGTCACAGAATGCATTGTTGGGTGTCAGACTGGATTGTGACGTCACAGAATGCATTGTGACGTCATAGAATGGATTGTGACGTCACAGAAGGGATTATGACATCACAGAATGGATTGTGGGGTGTCAGAATGGATTGTGACGTCACACTTTGGGTTGTGACGTCACAGAATGCATTGTGACTTCACAGAATGTATTGTGGGGTGTCTTAATGGATTGTGACGTCACACTTGGTATTGTGACGTCACACTTTGGATTGTGACGTCACAGAAGGCATTGTGACGTCACAGAATGTATTGTGGGGTGTCAGACTGGATTGTGACGTCACAGAATGGATTGTGACGTCACAGAAGGGATTGTGACATCATCGAATGGATTGTGACGCGAGGGGGTTGTGACGTCACACTTTGGATTGTGACGTCACAGAAGGGATTGTGACGTCACAGAATGGATTGTGATGCGAGGGGATTGTGACGTCACACTTTGGATTGTGACGTCACAGAATGGATTGTGACGTCACAGAATGAATTTTGACGTCACAGAATGGATTGTGACGTGAGGGGATTGTGACGTCACACTTTGGATTGTGACGTCAGAGAATCGATTGTGACGTTACAGAAGGGATTGTGACATCATCGAATGGATTGTGACGCGAGGGGTTTGTGATGTCACACTTTGGATTGTGATGTCACAGAATGTATTGTGACGTCGCAGAATGGATTGGTGGGTCTCAGACTGGATTGTGACTTCACAGACTGCATTGTGACGTCATAGCATGGATTGTGACGTCACAGAATGGATTGTGACGTCACAGAATGAATTTTGACGCGCGGGAATTGTGACGTCACACTTTGGATTGTGACGTCACAGAATGCATTGTGACGTCACAGAATGGATTGTGGGGTGTCAGACTGGATTGTGACGTCACAGAATGCATTGTGACGTCACAGAATGGATTGTGATGTCACAGAAGGGATTGTGACATCATCGAATGTATTGTAACGCGAGGGGTTTGTGATGTCACACTTTGGATTGTGACGTCAGAGAATGTATTGTGACGTCACAGAATGCATTGGTGGGTGTCAGACTGGATTGTGACGTCACAGAATGCATTGTGACGTCACAGAATGCATTGTGACGTCTCAGAATGTATTGTGACGTCACAGAATGGATTGTGGCGTGAGGGTTTGTGACGTCACACTTTGGATTGTGACGTCACAGAATGCATTGTGACGTCACAGAATGGATTGTGGGGTGTCAGATTGGATTGTGACGTCACAGAATGCATTGTGACGTCACAGAAGGGATTGTGATGTCACAGAAGGGATTGTGACATCATCGAATGGATTGTGATGCGAGGGGATTGTGACGTCACACTTTGGATTGTGACGTCACAGAATGCATTGTGACGTCACAGAATGCATTGTGACGTCACACTTTGGATTGTGACGTCACAGAATGGATTGTCACGTCACACAATGGATTGTGACGTCACACTTTGGATTGTGACGTCACAGAATGCATTGTGACGTCACAGAATGGATTGTGGTTTGTCAGAATGGATTGTGACGTCACAGAATGCATTGTGACGTCACACTTTGGATTGTGACGTCACAGAATGCATTGTGACGTCACAGAATGGATTGTGACGTCACACTTTGGATTGTGACGTCACAGAATGTATTGTGACGTCACAGAATGCATTGTGACGTCACAGAATGGATTGTGATGTCACAGAATGGATTGTGACGCGAGCGGATTGTGACGTCACACTTTGGATTGTGACCTCACAGAATGCATTGTGACGTCACAGAATGGATTGTGGGGTGTCAGAATGGATTGTGACGTCACACTTTGGATTGTGACGTCACATAATGCATTGTGACTTCACAGAATGTATTGTGGGGTGTCAGAATGGATTGTGACGTCACACTTGGGATTGTGACGTCACACTTTGGATTGTGACGTCACAGAACGCATTGTGACGTCACAGAATGTATTGTGGGGTGTCAGACTGGATTGTGACGTCACAGAAGGGATTGTGACGTCACAGAAGGGATTGTGACGTCACAGAAGGGATTGTTACATCATCGGATGGATTGTGACGCGAGGGGATTGTGACGTCACACTTTGGATTGTGACGTCACAGAATGCATTGTGACGTCACAGAATGGATTGTGGGGTGTCAGGCTGGATTGTGACGTCACAGAATGCATTGTGACGTCATAGAATGGATTGTGATGTCTCAGAACGGATTGAGACATTACAGAATGGATTGTGATGCGATCTGATTGTGACGTCACACTTTGGATTGTGACGTCACAGAATGGATTGTGACGTCACAGAATGCATTGTGACGTCACAGAATGGATTGTGACGTCACAGAATGGATTGTGACGCGAGCGGATTGTGACGTCACACTTTGGATTGTGACCTCACAGAATGCATTGTGACGTCACAGAATGGATTGTGGGGTGTTAGACTTGATTGTGACGTCACAGAATGCATTGTGACGTCACAGAATGCATTGTGACGTCACAGAATGCATTGTGGTTTGTCAGAATGGATTGTGACGTCACAGAATGTATTGTGACGTCACAGAAGGGATTGTGACGTCACAGAAGGGATTGTTACATCATCGGATGGATTGTGACGCGAGGGGATTGTGACGTCACACTTTGGATTGTGACGTCACAGAATGCATTGTGACGTCACAGAATGGATTGTGGGGTGTCAGGCTGGATTGTGACGTCACAGAATGCATTGTGACGTCATAGAATGGATTGTGATGTCTCAGAACGGATTGAGACATTACAGAATGGATTGTGATGCGATCTGATTGTGACGTCACACTTTGGATTGTGACGTCACAGAATGGATTGTGACGTCAGAGAATGGGTTGTGACGCGAGGGGATTGTGACTTCACACTTTGGATTGTGACGTCATAGAATGTATTCTGACGTCACAGAATGAATTTTGACGTCACAGAATGGATTGTGACGTCACAGAAGGGATTGTGACATCATCGAATGGATTGTGACGCGAGGTGATTGTGACGTCAAACTTTGGATTGTGACGTCGGAGAATGGATTGTGACGTCACAGAACGCATTGGTGGGTGTCAGACTGGATTGTGAATTGACAGAATGGATTGTGACGTCACAGAATGGATTGTGACGTCACAGAATGGATTTTGACGTGAGGGGATTGTGACGTCAAACTTTCGATTGTGACGTCACAGAATGCATTGTGACGTCACAGAATGGATTGTGGGGTGTCAGACTGGATTGTGACGTCACAGAATCCATTGTGACGTCATAGAATGGATTGTGATGTCACAGAAGGGGTTGTGACATCTAAAAATGGATTGTGATGCGAGGGGATTGTGACGTCACACTTTGGATTGTGACGTCACAGAATGCATTGTGACGTCACAGAATGGATTGTGGGGTGTCAGACTGGATTGTGACGTCACAGAATGCATTGTGACGTCACACTTTGGATTGTGACGTCACAGAATGCATTGTGACGTCACAGAATGGATTGTGACGTCACAGAATGGATTTTGACGCCAGGGGATTGTGACGTCACACTTTGGATTGTGACCTCACAGAATGCATTGTGACGTCACAGAATGGATTGTGGGGTGTTAGACTGGATTGTGACGTCACAGAATGCATTGTGACGTCACAGAATGCATTGTGGTGTGTCAGAATGGATTGTGACGTCACAGAATGCATTGTGACGTCACACTTTGGATTGTGACGTCACAGAATGCATTGTGACGTCACAGAATGTATTGTGACGTCACAGAATGCATTGTGACTTCACAGAATGGATTGTGACGTCACAGAATGGATTGAGACATCATCGGATGGATTGTGACGCGAGGGGATTGTGACGTCACACTTTGGATTGTGACCTCACAGAATGCATTGTGACGTCACACTTTCGATTGTGACCTCACAGAATGCATTGTGACGTCACAGAATGCATTGTGACGTCACAGAAGGGATTGTGACTTCAGAGAATGGGTTGTGACGCGAGGGGATTGTGACGTCAAACTTTCGATTGTGACGTCACAGAATGTATTCTGACGTCACAGAATGAATTTTGATATCACAGAATGGATTGTGACGTCACAGAAGGGATTGTGACATCATCGAATGGATTGTGACGCGAGGGGATTGTGACGTCAAACTTTGGATTGTGACGTCGGAGAATGGATTGTGACGTCACAGAACGCATTGGTGGGTGTCAGACTGGATTGTGAAGTTACAGAATGGATTGTGACGTCACAGAATGGATTGTGACGTCACAGAATGGATTTTGACGTGAGGGGATTGTGACGTCACACTTTGGATTGTGACCTCACAGAATGCATTGTGACGTCACAGAATGCATTGGTGGGTGTCAGACTGGGTTGTGACGTCACAGAATGCATTGTGACGTCACAGAATGTATTGTGACGTCACAGAAGGGATTGTGACATCATCGAATGGATTGTGACGCGAGGGGATTGTGATGTCACACTTTGGATTGTGATGTCACAGAATGTATTGTGACGTCGCAGAATGGATTGGTGGGTCTCAGACTGGATTGTCACGTCACAGAATCCATTGTGACGTCATAGCATGGATTGTGACGTCACAGAATGGATTGTGACGTCACAGAAGGGATTTTGACGCGCGGGAATTGTGACGTCACACTTTGGATTGTGACGTCACAGAATGCATTGTGACGTCACAGAATGGATTGTGGGGTGTCAGACTGGATTGTGACGTCACAGAATGCATTGTGACGTCACAGAATGGATTGTGATGTCACAGAAGGGATTGTGACATCATCGAATGTATTGTGACGCGAGGGGTTTGTGATGTCACACTTTGGATTGTGACGTCAGAGAATGTAATTGTGACGTCACAGAATGCATTGTTGGGTGTCAGACTGGATTGTGACGTCACAGAATGCATTGTGACGTCATAGAACTGATTGTGATGTCACAGATGGGATTATGACATCACAGAATGGATTGTGGGGTGTCAGAATGGATTGTGACGTCACACTTTGGGTTGTGACGTCACAGAATGCATTGTGACTTCACAGAATGTATTGTGGGGTGTCAGAATGGATTGTGACGTCACACTTTGGATTGTGACGTCACACTTTGGATTGTGACGTCACAGAAGGCATTGTGACGTCACAGAATGTATTGTGGGGTGTCAGACTGGATTGTGACGTCACAGAATGGATTGTGACGTCACAGAAGGGATTGTGACATCATCGAATGGATTGTGACGCGAGGGGGTTGTGACGTCACACTTTGGATTGTGACGTCACAGAAGGGATTGTGACGTCACAGAATGGATTGTGATGCGAGGGGATTGTGACGTCACACTTTGGATTGTGACGTCACAGAATGGATTGTGACGTCACAGAATGAATTTTGACGTCACAGAATGGATTGTGACGTGAGGGGATTGTGACGTCACACTTTGGATTGTGACGTCAGAGAATGGATTGTGACGTTACAGAAGGGATTGTGACATCATCGAATGTATTGTGACGCGAGGGGTTTGTGATGTCACACTTTGGATTGTGACGTCAGAGAATGTATTGTGACGTCACAGAATGCATTGGTGGGTGTCAGACTGGATTGTGACGTCACAGAATGCATTGTGACGTCACAGAATGCATTGTGACGTCTCAGAATGTATTGTGACGTCACAGAATGGATTGTGGCGTGAGGGTTTGTGACGTCACACTTTGGATTGTGACGTCACAGAATGCATTGTGACGTCACAGAATGGATTGTGGGGTGTCAGATTGGATTGTGACGTCACAGAATGCATTGTGACGTCACAGAAGGGATTGTGATGTCACAGAAGGGATTGTGACATCATCGAATGGATTGTGATGCGAGGGGATTGTGACGTCACACTTTGGATTGTGACGTCACAGAATGCATTGTGACGTCACAGAATGGATTGTGGGGTGTCAGAATGGATTCTGACGTCACACTTTGGATTGTGACGTCACAGAATGCATTGTGACGTCACAGAATGCATTGTGGTGTGTCAGAATGGATTGTGACGTCACAGAATGCATTGTGACGTCACACTTTGGGTTGTGACGTCACAGAATGCATTGTGACTTCACAGAATGTATTGTGGGGTGTCAGAATGGATTGTGACGTCACACTTGGGATTGTGACGTCACACTTTGGATTGTGACGTCACAGAAGGCATTGTGACGTCACAGAATGTATTGTGGGGTGTCAGACTGGATTGTGACGTCACAGAATGGATTGTGACGTCACAGAAGGGATTGTGACATCATCGAATGGATTGTGACGCGCGGGGGTTGTGACGTCACACTTTGGATTGTGACGTCACAGAAGGGATTGTGACGTCACAGAATGGATTGTGATGCGAGTGGATTGTGACGTCACACTTTGGATTGTGACGTCACAGAATGGATTGTGACGTCACAGAATGAATTTTGACGTCACAGAATGGATTGTGACGTGAGGGGATTGTGACGTCACACTTTGGATTGTGACGTCAGAGAATGGATTGTGACGTTACAGAAGGGATTGTGACATCATCGAATGTATTGTGACGCGAGGGGTTTGTGATGTCACACTTTGGATTGTGACGTCAGAGAATGTATTGTGACGTCACAGAATGCATTGGTGGGTGTCAGACTGGATTGTGACGTCACAGAATGCATTGTGACGTCACAGAATGCATTGTGACGTCTCAGAATGTATTGTGACGTCACAGAATGGATTGTGGCGTGAGGGTTTGTGACGTCACACTTTGGATTGTGACGTCACAGAATGCATTGTGACGTCACAGAATGGATTGTGGGGTGTCAGATTGGATTGTGACGTCACAGAATGCATTGTGACGTCACAGAAGGGATTGTGATGTCACAGAAGGGATTGTGACATCATCGAATGGATTGTGATGCGAGGGGATTGTGACGTCACACTTTGGATTGTGACGTCACAGAATGCATTGTGACGTCACAGAATGGATTGTGGGGTGTCAGAATGGATTCTGACGTCACACTTTGGATTGTGACGTCACAGAATGCATTGTGACGTCACAGAATGCATTGTGGTGTGTCAGAATGGATTGTGACGTCACAGAATGCATTGTGACGTCACACTTTGGATTGTGACGTCACAGAATGCATTGTGACGTCACAGAATGGATTGTGACGTCACACTTTGGATTGTGACGTCACACTTTGGATTGTGACGTCACAGAATGCATTGTGACGTCACAGAATGGATTGTGATGTCACAGAATGGATTGTGACGCGAGCGGATTGTGACGTCACACTTTGGATTGTGACGTCACAGAATGCATTGTGACGTCACAGAATGGATTGTGGGGTGTCAGAATGGATTGTGACGTCACACTTTGGATTGTGACGTCACATAATGCATTGTGACTTCACAGAATGTATTGTGGGGTGTCAGAATGGATTGTGACGTCACACTTGGGATTGTGACGTCACACTTTGGATTGTGACGTCACAGAACGCATTGTGACGTCACAGAATGTATTGTGGGGTGTCAGACTGGATTGTGACGTCACAGAAGGGATTGTGACGTCACAGAAGGGATTGTGACGTCACAGAAGGGATTGTTACATCATCGGATGGATTGTGACGCGAGGGGATTGTGACGTCACACTTTGGATTGTGACGTCACAGAATGCATTGTGACGTCACAGAATTGATTGTGGGGTGTCAGGCTGGATTGTGACGTCACAGAATGCATTGTGACGTCATAGAATGGATTGTGATGTCTCAGAACGGATTGAGACATTACAGAATGGATTGTGATGCGATCTGATTGTGACGTCACACTTTGGATTGTGACGTCACAGAATGGATTGTGACGTCAGAGAATGGGTTGTGACGCGAGGGGATTGTGACGTCACACTTTGGATTGTGACGTCATAGAATGTATTCTGACGTCACAGAATGAATTTTGACGTCGGAGAATGGATTATGACGTCACAGAACGCATTGGTGGGTGTCAGACTGGATTGTGAAGTTACAGAATGGATTGTGACGTCACAGAATGGATTGTGACGTCACAGAATGGATTTTGAAGTGAGGGGATTGTGACGTCACACTTTGGATTGTGACCTCACAGAATGCATTGTGACGTCACAGAATGCATTGGTGGGTGTCAGACTGGGTTGTGACGTCACAGAATGCATTGTGACGTCACAGAATGTATTGTGACGTCACAGAAGGGATTGTGACATCATCGAATGGATTGTGACCCGAGGGGATTTTGACGTCAAACTTTCGATTGTGACATCACAGAATGCATTGTGACGTCACAGAATAAATTGTGGGGTGTCAGACTGGATTGTGACGTCACAGAATGCATTGTGACTTCATAGAATGGATTGTGATGTTACAGAAGGGGTTGTGACATCTAAAAATGGATTGTGATGCGAGGGGATTGTGACGTCACACTTTGGATTGTTACGTCACAGAATGCATTGTGACGTCACAGAATGTATTGTGGGGTGTCAGAATGGATTCTGACGTCACACTTTGGATTGTGACGTCACAGAATGCATTGTGACGTCACAGAATGCATTGTGGTGTGTCAGAATGGATTGTGACGTCACAGAATGCATTGTGACGTCACACTTTGGATTGTGACGTCACAGAATGCATTGTGACGTCACAGAATGGATTGTGACGTCACACTTTGGATTGTGACGTCACAGAATGTATTGTGACGTCACAGAATGCATTGTGACGTCACAGAATGGATTGTGACGTCACAAAATGGATTGTGACGCGAGCGGATTGTGACGTCACACTTTGGATTGTGACCTCACAGAATGCATTGTGACGTCACAGAATGGATTGCGGGGTGTTAGACTTGATTGTGACGTCACAGAATGCATTGTGACGTCACAGAATGCATTGTGACGTCACAGAATGCATTGTGGTGTGTCAGAATGGATTGTGACGTCACAGAATGTATTGTGACGTCACAGAATGCATTGTGACTTCACAGAATGGATTGTGACGTCACAGAAGGGATTGTTACATCATCGGATGGATTGTGACGCGAGGGGATTGTGACGTCACACTTTGGATTGTGACGTCACAGAATGCATTGTGACGTCACAGAATGGATTGTGGGGTGTCAGGCTAGATTGTGACGTCACAGAATGCATTGTGACGTCATAGAATGGATTGTGATGTCTCAGAACGGATTGAGACATTACAGAATGGATTGTGATGCGATCTGATTGTGACGTCACACTTTGGATTGTGACGTCACAGAATGGATTGTGACCTCAGAGAATGGGTTGTGACGCGAGGGGATTGTGACGTCACACTTTGGATTGTGACGTCATAGAATGTATTCTGACGTCACAGAATGAATTTTGATGTCACAGAATGGATTGTGACGTCACAGAAGGGATTGTGACATCATCGAATGGATTGTGACGCGAGGGGATTGTGACGTCAAACTTTGGATTGTGACGTCGGAGAATGGATTGTGACGTCACAGAACGCATTGGTGGGTGTCAGACTGGATTGTGAAGTTACAGAATGGATTGTGACGTCACAGAATGGATTGTGACGTCACAGAATGGATTTTGACGTGAGGGGATTGTGACGTCACACTTTGGATTCTGACCTCACAGAATGCATTGTGACGTCACAGAATGCATTGGTGGGTGTCAGACTGGGTTGTGACGTCACAGAATGCATTGTGACGTCACAGAATGTATTGTGACGTCACAGAATGGATTGTGGGGTGTCAGACTGGATTGTGACGTCACACTTTGGATTGTGACGTCACAGAATGCATTGTGATGTCACAGAAGGTGTTGTGGTGTGTCAGAATGGATTGTGACGTCACAGAATGCATTGTGACGTCACACTTTGGATTGTGACGTCACAGAATGCATTGTGACGTCACAGAATGGATTGTGACGTCACACTTTGGATTGTGACGTCACAGAATGTATTGTGACGTCACAGAATGCATTGTGACGTCACAGAATGGATTGTGACGTCACAGAATGGATTGTGACGCGAGCGGATTGTGACGTCACACTTTGGATTGTGACCTCACAGAATGTATTGTGACGTCACAGAATGGATTGTGGGGTGTTAGACTGGATTGTTACGTCACAGAATGCATTGTGACGTCACAGAATGCATTGTGACGTCACAGAATGCATTGTGGTTTGTCAGAATGGATTGTGACGTCACAGAATGTATTGTGACGTCACAGAAGGTATTGTGACGTCACAGAAGGGATTGTGACGTCACAGAAGGGATTGTCACATCATCGGATGGATTGTGACGCGAGGGGATTGTGACGTCACACTTTGGATTGTGACGTCACAGAATGCATTGTGACGTCACAGAATGGATTGTGGGGTGTCAGAATGGATTCTGACGTCACAGAATGCATTGTGACGTCACAGAATGGATTGTGACGTCAGAGAATGGGTTGTGACGCGAGGGGATTGTGACGTCACACTTTGGATTGTGACGTCATAGAATGTATTCTGACGTCACAGAATGAATTTTGACGTCACAGAATGGATTGTGACGTCACAAAATGGATTGTGACGTCACAGAATGGATTTTGACGTGAGGGGATTGTGACGTCACACTTTGGATTGTGACCTCACAGAATGCATTGTGACGTCACAGAATGCATTGTGACGTCACAGAAGGGATTGTGACATCATCGAATGGATTGTGACGCGAGGGGATTGTGACGTCACACTTTGGATTGTGACGTCACAGAATGCATTGTGACGTCACAGAATGGATTGTGGGGTGTCAGACTGGATTGTGACGTCACAGAATGCATTGTGACGTCATAGAATGGATTGTGATGTCACAGTATGGGTTGTGACATCTAAAAATGGATTGTGATGCGAGGGGATTGTGACGTCACACTTTGGATTGTGACGTCACAGAATGCATTGTGACGTCACAGAATGGATTGTGGGGTATCAGACTGGATTGTGACGTCACACTTTGGATTGTGACGTCACAGAATGCATTGTGACGTCACAGAATGGATTGTGGGGTGTCAGAATGGATTGTGACGTCACAGAATGCATTGTGACGTCACACTTTGGATTGTGACGTCACAGAATGCATTGTGACGTCACAGAATGGATTGTGACGTCACACTTTGGATTGTGACGTCACAGAATGTATTGTGACGTCACAGAAGGGATTGTGACGTCACAGAATGGATTGTGACGTCACAGAATGGATTGTGACGCGAGCGGATTGTGACGTCACACTTTGGATTGTGACCTCACAGAATGCATTGTGACGTCACAGAATGGATTGTGGGGTGTTAGACTGGATTGTGACGTCACAGAATGCATTGTGACGTCACAGAATGCATTGTGGTGTGTCAGAATGGATTGTGACGTCACAGAATGCATTGTGACGTCACACTTTGGATTGTGACGTCACAGAATGCATTGTGACTTCACACTTTGGATTGTGACGTCACAGAATGGATTGAGACATCATCGGATGGATTGTGACGCGAGGGGATTGTGACGTCACACTTTGGATTGTGACGTCACAGAATGCATTGTGACGTCACAGAATGGATTTTGGGGTGTCAGGCTGGATTGTGACGTCACAGAATGCATTGTGACGTCATAGAATGGATTGTGATGTCTCAGAACGGATTGAGACATTACAGAATGGATTGTGATGCGATCTGATTGTGACGTCACACTTTGGATTGTGACGTCACAGAATGGATTGTGACGTCAGAGAATGGGTTGTGACGCGAGGGGATTGTGACTTCACACTTTGGATTGTGACGTCATAGAATGTATTCTGACGTCACAGAATGAATTTTGATGTCACAGAATGGATTGTGACGTCACAGAAGGGATTGTGACATCATCGAATGGATTGTGACGCGAGGGGATTG
This sequence comes from Gallinula chloropus, assembly GCF_964237585.1. Classification (NCBI taxonomy): domain Eukaryota; kingdom Metazoa; phylum Chordata; class Aves; order Gruiformes; family Rallidae; genus Gallinula; species Gallinula chloropus. Next base: position 139,716 of record NW_028168668.1, read on the forward strand.
TGACGTCAAACTTTGGATTGTGACGTCGGAGAATGGATTGTGACGTCACAGAACGCATTGGTGGGTGTCAGACTGGATTGTGAAGTTACAGAATGGATTGTGACGTCACAGAATGGATTGTGACGTCACAGAATGGATTTTGACGTGAGGGGATTGTGACGTCACACTTTGGATTGTGACCTCACAGAATGCATTGTGACGTCACAGAATGCATTGGTGGGTGTCAGACTGGGTTGTGACGTCACAGAATGCATTGTGACGTCACAGAATGTATTGTGACGTCACAGAAGGGATTGTGACATCATCGAATGGATTGTGACGCGAGGGGATTGTGATGTCAAACTTTCGATTGCGACGTCACAGAATGCATTGTGACGTCACAGAATGGATTGTGGGGTGTCAGACTGGATTGTGACGTCACAGAATGCATTGTGACGTCATAGAATGGATTGTGACGTCACAGAATGGGTTGTGACGTCACAGAATGGATTTTGACACGAGGGGATTGTGACGTCACACTTTGGATTGTTACGTCACAGAATGCATTGTGACGTCACAGAATGGATTGTGGGGTGTCAGACTGGATTGTGACGTCACAGAATGCATTGTGACATCACAGAAGGGATTGTGATGTCACAGAAGGGATTGTGACATCATCGAATGTATTGTGACGCGAGGGGTTTGTGATGTCACACTTTGGATTGTGACGTCAGAGAATGTAATTGTGACGTCACAGAATGCATTGTTGGGTGTCAGACTGGATTGTGACGTCACAGAATGCATTGTGACGTCATAGAATGGATTGTGACGTCACAGAAGGGATTATGACATCACAGAATGGATTGTGGGGTGTCAGAATGGATTGTGACGTCACACTTTGGGTTGTGACGTCACAGAATGCATTGTGACTTCACAGAATGTATTGTGGGGTGTCAGAATGGATTGTGACGTCACACTTGGTATTGTGACGTCACACTTTGGATTGTGACGTCACAGAATGGATTGTGACGTCACAGAATGAATTTTGACGTCACAGAATGGATTGTGACGTGAGGGGATCGTGACGTCACACTTTGGATTGTGACGTCAGAGAATGGATTGTGACGTTACAGAAGGGATTGTGACATCATCGAATGGATTGTGTTGTGTCAGAATGGATTCTGACGTCACTCTTTGGATTGTGACGTCACAGAATGTATTGTGACGTCACAGAATGGATTGTGGGGTGTCAGAATGGATTGTGACGTCACACTTTGGATTGTGACGTCACAGAATGCATTGTGAC